>NC_069502.1:1074414908-1074667408 GCF_027579735.1 Bombina bombina | reverse complement strand
TACTATATATTATATATTATCTTTGGCTATATAAACTGATAGTGTATTTACATTCAATTTACACTTTGTTGTCAAAGGTACCCTGCCAATGAATGTAGTAATCATATATATAGGGGTTGTACCAACACTGGTCTCTCTATGCAACGTCCCCTACTTTGGTCTGAGAACAATTCTATTATGAATTAAAGACTATGCTACATGCTCATGTCAGTATATTGACATATGATATACATCCCATATAGGAGAGATTTAGCCCATGATGGAATAACCAGAACTAGGAATGTGTACATAATATAAGAGAATGCCACATTAAATAATATAATATATATCCTCTGTAGAGGAACCATATTATAGTAGAGATCACCACTATAGGACTCAATGCAGTAGATGCAAATATTAGTATACTGCCTTTCTAGGTCAATAACAGTAAGCTAAACTAGTATGGATATTAGAGTATATGTCTCAATGAGAATTATACTTTTATATATAACACTGGAGGTGAGGCCTGCTCATGATGATATTGGTTGTAGTAAATATATAAGCTAAGATATACTGTCCCGGCCGCAGACAACACATTCTCCCTTATGCAAAACATTTATACAACCAAACAGTAGTATGAGTAGAGTTATAGTTTTTGTATGTAGGTTGAAGATCTGGCAGTGTTGTGGATATTGTTCATAGTGGTAAAAGCATTAAATTCTGCAACAGAAATGTGTAGCAAACTCAATATAAACATCAACTATCAGTCCCACTTATGATAGGAGTATACCTAACCATGGGCTGTCAAAGAGATTTATATTACAGCTGTAATCTGTTTAATAATATCAAACTAAGGGGTAAAGTGGGGGGTTATATATAACAGGAGATGTTTTACTAGACTAGTAAAAGGGCCATAAATATCTCACTGGTAACTGTTTAGGCCTGTGAAGGGCTAAGTAGGTTACATTACTATTTAAATTTGGGTCACATATAAAATATAAATATAGTTGATACATAATCAGAGCTAGCTTTCCAGACTTATTATAGACCCCTAAATGGGTGGAGTATATTAACATACAAATAAGGCATGAGGAATAGATATCATCCAGCTATGGTGTGTGTAACATTAGATATTTAACATATAGTAAAATAACAAGGTCCCCAAAGCATCTGGCTCAGTTGCCATCATTAGTGCATGGTATAGACCATGCAGGAGGGGGTTATGGATATATTAATAGTCCTTAAAAAATGGAAAAAAATTAAATGCAAACTTAGCAGTAGAGAGGTATCAATTTGGGTGGTGGAATGTTATTGCAGTTAGTGTCAATGTTACATATTACAGTGACAGCTAAACTGCTGATGATTGTGCACTGTGGGGAACGTTCAGCCTATTCCAGCTTTAAACTGAATCCGTGCATTAGATCGTCTACCTTTGGGGTCATGCAAAGCAATATTGATCATCAGAGTCTTGGAACAAAGTTCTAATTTTGTGGCTCTCACCAGTCTGCTGCTATTGATGTCAGGTTTCTGCAGCCCAAGAAGAAGTTGCCAATCCTTTGTGACATCTTTTTTTATGGATTCCCACATTTCCATGGCGCCATGATGGGTCTATCTCATTGTTATAACTTTCTCTTTTGAGCATCATTTACTCATGACCAACCGACCATGAACAGTTTCCTGGAGATATGGTCTTCACTGCTTGGGAGGTCTCCGCTACAAACAAAGTATGACCTGTTATTAAAAAGTGCCCCAGGTTTTCTGGGCTCACCGGCTGCTCCTGTAGTGGGTCTTTCGCTAGAAGGTACTCGCCACCATCTCTAAGCAGCTGCGGATGCCGATTCCGTTAATGTAGGTAAAGGCACACTACACAATAAATTTGCAGCGTCAAGAGCCATCTTCTCATTTGGCTCATGTCTAGTGGCAGCTGGTTGCTTAGGGTTCTGGTAATAGGAAGCTAGGATTGGGCCAAGTTCTCTTCTAAGGTCTTGGAAATATATAGACAGTTGCTCCTGTATATTTTGTTCCCATACTTCTACCGCCATCAGCATGTCACATCCATTGCTGTTGGCTACCGGAGTAGTCATTTTTGCAGGTTGAATAATGGTCTGGTTAGAGGATGTAGTTCTGCAGCGCAAATGACTGGGTGGCCTGACTTATCAGGAAAATAAGGGAGGGCAGATGAAGATCCAGGCCATTACTGAGCCTCCACTGCATACTTCATCTTTTTAGGTCTGCCGGGCATAGATTTTACACGAAAGTTATACTCTTCTGTTCCAAAAGACTTACTCTGTATCTTATCATTTGAAAATACCTTGGATTGTGGAATTAGTGGGGTATAAACAGCGGATTTATCCACCCCAGTAGTCAGCCGTAGTTAAAAAGCAGCCATCTTGGTTGGTGGTTGGACATGCTCCCCTTGTATGTTTATTTTTTAACATTTTTGCAGTGCAGAGAGGCTTGTTGTTTCTTTAGTCATTTTTGCAGTATCCCCTGTACTGATCTTGCTTTAACCAGAGGGTAGTCATGACTGAAGTTGGCAACAGCCAGGCAAACGTAGTGCAGAATCACATAAGCCGAGACAACAAGCAGGGGTCCAAACAGTCCAGCAGCACAGCACAGTCAGGAGGCATTCGCCTCATTGTTCTCCTTAATTTTTGAAATATCAGCATGACACTATACATCAGCCACAGCAGCACATGTTACTTCTCTGCTAGGAACAAGTTCCCGCTCACCCTGCACTAGACAATGCTGCATGGGGGAGGGGGGTGTCTGGCTTGTTTTTTTAAATGCAACAAATCAATATCTGTTAAGATTTGTGGTGCAAAATGTAATTTTAAATATATTCCGACACACATGGGCCATATTTCCTATTTACTATTAAACATTTATAAAAATAAAACTGAACAATGGACAAGTTTCACTGATGACCTATTCAGCATATCTGATTTATATGTTATTTTCTAGAGCTTACTCGCACTTTCACACTGATGTGTGAGCTTAAAGGGACATTAAACGCAAAATGCAATTTCCCATAAATCAATAAATGAAAATGCATTTAAAATATGTTAAAAATGTTTCTGGGTTTTTTTATTTAAAAATTGTGCTTGTCACATGCTCTCTAGGCAGGCAAGAACTTATCTTAGCCATTTGGTAACATTTTTGGGCAGAAACAATTGTGGCCAATTAGTGACAAAATGATGTATTGTGTACAGCCCCATGATACTACTGCACAGCAATTTTAAATACTGCATCTTAAAAAAACTAAGCAAAAAAAAAACAAAAAAACGTTTTTTGTTTTATTTTAAATGTATTAGTGCTGAGCTCATATAATGCTCTATAACAACACCTATTCACTTCCTTCTAGTAAGTGAACTCAAATGTTCTATTACCATCCATTAACATTATGCATTCCGCATAATTCACATCATATACTGTATGTTACAAATATTTCTAACATACAAACAAAAAAAATCAGTGCGCCAAAAAGTGTAAAAAATGTATGATAATAATCTCTAAAGAGGTGAATAATGCTGAGTAAGATATCAAATAATAAAAAAAAATGACCTTAATAGCCATACAAACTAATATGGCGATAATGTCAAGAAGTATAAATGATGCAAATTGAAGCTAGATGATAAGCTGTACTAGTAATTTATACTTTTGCAACAAAACCAAAAGTACTTGTGATATAAGCCAATATAAAACAGATATGATATCAACACACAAAAAAAACAGTCAGCATAAATAAAAGACAAAAAAATATAAATAAAAACAAACCACACCACTGGGTAAAAGGGTGTTGTGATGAATAATATCAGGACAGTTCTTAAAGCCCAAAATCAAAGTCCTATAACAATGATCTGGTGGCAAGCTGCTTCTTCAGGAATCTTGTTGGTGTCCCAAGATAATGAAATCTGCAGATATGGATGATATAAAAGAAGGCGCCACCATAGTGCACAATCAGATGTATATAACACGCCAAAAGTAACAAGTAAGACCGTGCTTACAAGATAAAGGACACTTGAGAAGTGTCACAACCGCCTCCTGGACTCTTAGGAGTCGTCCACTAACTCCCACTCGCACTCTCCTGGCTATCGTCACCTTATGGAGACCGGCGAACCTCTGGGGCTTAGAAATACACCAGCGTCTGGCATCCACAGCAGGCTTTCCCGTGGGCAGTATCTCTCGTTCTGGTCCGTTGTCCTCTGAACACATATACTGCAATACTCGGGATACCAATTATCAAATAGAAATGTAATAAAAAGTTTGTGGCAAATAAGTCTTATAAAAAGTTTAGAAAGACTTTATTAAAAAGCACAAAAGCACAACGTTTCTCGGTCTCTCCTGACCGTTTCCTCAGGTGCAATCTACATAACAATCATTACCACAAACTTATATTGCCGAGTTCTCGGCGTCTGCTAAAAGGGACTGTGCATGCGTGGAGGTGTAACACTTGTACGGAGCTTCCATTGGTAAGTCGGGAGCCAATAGTATGAGCGTTAAATGCTCCGGCCTCTACATGTGTAAATTGACGTTATTAAAATACTATTTATATGCATAAGAAATGGATATTTAATAATGTTAGACCAATTGATCTTGTAGGTAATTATATAAGGCAATATTCAAAATGAATAAATTAGCCGACAGGATGCTCCTGGTGATACACCTACACCTCCAGACTGACCCATAACAGAGACATATAGCGATCGACTGGAGTTCCCCCAAAACTATGATATAAAATAGAACAACCTACAATTGGATAGCCTATATGATTCTCCTGGTGGTTGGAAATCCACACAACATCTACATCATAGACATGATAGTATATAAAATGTAATATAATGGGGTCTGACAATTCATAAATATATCTAAAACATATATATAAAAACATATACATATAAAAAAATATATATTATTTTCAATTGTTGAAAATCTGCATAACTTCAAAAATAAAAATATTAAACTAATAATGATAAACTAATCTGCTAAGTGACTACTACCTGCCTCAAATATCGAGTGGTGAATATGCACCAATAATCACAAATAAGTTGTGCAATATTAAGACACTCTATTCAATGATAAATAATAACTTAAATATAATCAGTGTTATTGATGTGATAAACTAAAGCATATATATATAAAAAATAAAGCATATATATAAAAAACCAATGGAACAAAGAGAATATATTGACCTTGATAAATATTCATCAGTCACAGAAAGTTGATGACTGGGAAGATAAATACATTGTTTAGTAATAGTGCTGATGAAATGGAAAAAACCTTGGTGACCACTATATAAGCAAAGATTCAGTTGAAAGCTGCCATATCAATATTTGCATTCAAACCACAGGGAGACAAACTTTGGAGTTTCCATATCCAAAATGTCTTCCTTTGTCTCAAATGCAAAAACCTATTTCTACCCCACTTGGGTAAAATGTGTTCTAGTGGGAAAATGGAGAAGGAGTCTGTTGATCTCATGTGGCATTGGCTAGCATGTCTGGGAACACTGTGGTTATGTATATTCTTTTCTATATTTCTCTTGTGTTCCCCCACCTCTTTTTCAGGGGTCTACAGGTCCTGCCTAAATATTGGACCCCACATACACATTCCAACATGTATACCACAAAAGAAGAGTCACATGTGAAGTGTGTGTGGATGCTGAATTTTTCCTTTGTGACAAATGATGTAAATTCTGTTCTACTGTGATTCGTGAAGGCACAAAGACCACAATTGGGGCGATTGCATTTATAAAATCCTGGTTTGCCTAAGAATTTACTCTCCATAATTCCAGATTTATAGCATTGGTTTTTAACTTTGGAATGATGGACCTTCATGACTACTTTACTCGGAGCCAGTTTACTTTTTAAAGTTGGGGCTCTTCTAAAAGTACATATTGGGTGTTTTCCTATTGAATTTTTAAGTAACGGGTCACTCCCCAAAATATACCAATATTTGTCCAAAATGCTTTTAATTTTCTTATAATTATTGTTATATTGTGTTATGAACCTGATATCATTATTCTCTTTATCAGTGATAGAGTCTAACTTTTCCGCTTCATCTACCTCTTTATCTTTCCTTGTATATTTAGTAAAAAAAATCTTCTCTACATTTCTTTCTTGCTTCCAAAAAACTCTTCTCAATTAAGTCATTTGGGTAATTTTTTTCCAAAAATCTTTCCTTTAAAGTGTTGCCTGAATATCAAACGTTTTCAAATCAGTACAGTTTCTGCACAACCTGCAAAACTGATTGTAGGGTATATTCTTTTCCCATGGAAGGTAATGGTTGCTTTTGAAGTTTAAATAACTGTTAGCGTCTACTGACTTGAAATACGTTTTGGTAATTATATTACCCAAGTTATCCCTTTCTAATATTAAGTCAAGAAAATCGATGCTCTTATCATCGATTTTTTATGTAAATTGCAGACCCATATCATTCTCATTTAAACCATTTACAAAATTCTGGGCCTCTAATTGGTTGCCCTCCCAAATGAACAAGAGGTCATCAATGAAACGGCCATAGAAGACCAGGTTCGCCACCGAGCTTTAGGAACTTATCCTCAAAGTAACCCATAAATAAATTGGTCCCCATGGCCGTCCCCTTGATCTGTAAAAAGATTTTTTCTTGATAGACAAAATAGTTGTTTCTCAGTACAAACAAAATGCACTCTAATAAAAATTCCCTTTGTCTGTCTGGCATATAGATGTCTTTTTTCAGATAATATTCAATAGCCTTAATGCCAAGGTCATGAGCTATATTTGAATATAAAGCCGAGACATCACAGGTTATCCACAGAAGGTTCATATCTGCCTTATTTATCTTGGAAATTTTATATATCAGATCAGGGGTATCCTTGATATATAGGGAGACCAATAATTTCAGGAATTGGCAACCTCACGTGCAATTTATCTGAGTATGTTGACCAATTCCTTAAAAAATCGGTAGTCACACTTACCTCATATATCAAGGATACCCCTGATCTGATATATAAAATTTCCAAGATAAATAAGGCAGATAGGAACCTTCTGTGGATAACCTGTGATGTCTCGGCTTTATATTCAAATATAGCTCATGACCTTGGCATTAAGGCTATTGAATATTATCTGAAAAAATACATCTATATGCCAGACAGACAAAGGGAATTTTTATTAGAGTGCATTTTGTTTGTACTGAGAAACAACTATTTTGTCTATCAAGAAAAATTATTTTTACAGATCAAGGGGACCAGGTTCGCCCCGAGTGTTGCCAATTTATTTATGGGAAACTTTGAGGATAAGTACATCTATTCCTCAAGCTCGGTGGCGAACCTGGTCTTCTATGACCGTTTCATTGATGACCTCTTGTTCATTTGGGAGGGCAACCAATTAGAGGCCCAGAATTTTGTAAATGGTTTAAATGAGAATGATATGGGTCTGCAATTTACATAAAAAATTGATGATAAGAGCATCGATTTTCTTGACTTAATATTAGAATGGGATAACTTGGGTAACATAATTACCAAAACGTATTTCAAGTCAGTAGACGCTAACAGTTATTTAAACTTCAAAAGCAACCATTACCTTCCATGTAAATAGAATATACCCTACAATCAGTTTTGCAGGTTGCGCAGAAACTGTACTGATTTGAAAACGTTTGATATTCAGGCAACACTTTTAAAAGAAAGATTTTTGGGAAAAAATTACCCAAATGACTTAATTGAGAAGAGTTTTTTGGAAGCAAGAAAGAAATGTAGAGAAGATTTTTTACTAAATATACAAGGAAAGATAAAGAGGTAGATGAAGCGGAAAAGTTAGACTCTATCACTGATAAAGAGAATAATGGGATCAGGTTCATAACACAATATAACAATAATTATAAGAAAATTAAAAGCATTTTGGACAAATATTGGCATATTTTGGGGAGTGATCCGTTACTTAAAAATTTGATAGGGGGGGCGGAGTTAACTGCCTGTGTGAACGGACGTGAGGGGTGAGAGATCCGGGCTTGTAGATAACAAAAAGTACTGTTTTAGCCCTTACACATCAAATCTTTTAACAAAATTACATCTGATATTACTCAAGGACATCTACCCTATAGTTTTGATAGAGAAATTTGAACTTTGACAACCGATATTGAGCGCCTTATCTGGAGACCGGCCCGCTCATTCTTTTGGATATCAGTGAAATGCTGTCTCTGCTCCGGAGGGTTGGGGACCCTCTCCGGAGCACTAGCCTGTGATTACTTTATAACTCAGAAGTCGGCTTGACCATTCTGCCTGCTGCCGAAAGTCTGATACTACACCCTGACCGATTCTGACTCAGTCCTACTGAGGAGACAGCGGGAACCTATTGCCCGTCCCTTACACTGACCGCGGGAGTCTCCGCAACTATTGCCACCTAAATCTAGATTACCCATCGCTACTTACCACTGATCTGAACGCCTTGGAGTTTTGGCGCGGTAATCCGCCATCTTGCTGGGCGGCCTACTACTTTTCTCCTCACAGCGGCGTGGCCTTAGTCTGGGCTAAGCCGGAGCACCCGCAACAGATCACCGCTGCATGGTCCTGGCGAGAGAGCGATTCACAGCTTGCTGACAAGCTCACGGCACAACTGCTGGCCTCTACGACGGACATAACAGGGAGACTATAACGCTGCTTCAGAGGGTAAGCCCAGGTCACACGGAGGGCCTTGCGGGAGGGTTACGAGACTCACTGAGCATTGGGACATATACTACCCCAAATCCTCTCATCCCCCTTGAGGCTTCTCTGCTAGTTTGGCTCAATTTCGCCCTTAGAACTCTGCCCTGCATATATCTGTGAAGTAGCTTGACCATTCTGTCCATAAGCAGATCTGTGGCATAACTAAGTGGCAGCTGAATGGGATTCACTTACCTACAAGATCTATAAAAACCTTTAATATCTACAAGAATACCAAATAAAATAATAAAATAAAAAAATAACCTAACCCATTGAGCCCTCTATCACATGCCTGAACTGCCCCAGGGAGCTCCTTATCCCTTACACACAATGAAGTTAATGAGTGAATAAACAGACACACACAATGTGAATGCTACAGTAGTCCAGTGGGCCAGGGACCTTCTACAGTGATTCATAAATAGAGATTGATCTTGACCTCCAGCTTATAGGGCTCATAATCTCCTCACCTGTTGCATTCATTTATGTTACAGGACCCAGAAACTTTTCATATTTTTCTAAAAGTGCTTTTAGATTCTCAACTCCCCACCTCTACTCATATTGCACAAAAGCTATCTATAACATGCCACAGGGAGCAAGGCGGAAAGCCGCTAACCCTAGTGAATACAGAAAGTCAGTAGCTGACCACTTTAAACTGAAAACAGGAGAGGGCAAGGTTTTAGACAGTCCTATTATCCCTCAACACCATATAGGACTAAACACTAGTGAGGAGTGTGACTCTCAACTGCCAAATATTATGGCGGAATCCGCAGCTTCAGACATAGTATCTACACTCACTGAAAAATTAAACTCTCTTCAAGACACCCTTACCAAAGCCATTAAAACCTCTGCAGCTGATTTACGCAAAGACATTGGTGCTATCAGTGAGCGCATCGACATTCTTGAGAGAAAACAGGAAGATCTCACAGTAGAGCAGAGTAATCTGGCGAATCACTCTCAAATTCTAGGTGACATACTAGATTCCATGGAAGCAAAAATGGCCGATATGGAGGATCGATCTCGAAGGAATAACCTGCGATTTAGGGGTATTCCTGAGGAGGTTCCATCTTCTGAGCTCTGTGCTTTTCTTACAGAACTGTGTGACATACTCAGGCCGGCTGGCTTTTCAAATGAGGCATTAGTAGACAGAGTTCACAGGCTCCCTAAAGGAAAAAATGTACCTAGCGAGAAACCTCGTGATGTGATAGCTAGATTTCATTTCTTCACTTACAAGGAACAGATTATTAAACCTATGTTTCAGCGTCCAATACTGCCCGAAAAATTCAAGAGTATTCAGATTTTCCCTGATTTGTCACAATTCACAATCCAGAAGAGGGGATTATTTCGAGAGGTCACAAAATCACTGAGACAACAAGGAATCAAGTACAGGTGGGGATATCCCACTAAACTCCTAATCCATAAAGATGGACGTCTCTATACTGCTGATACCCCAGATAAAGGTCATCTTCTACTAAAAGGCTGGAACACCCAAAATACCCAAGATCCAAGAGATGATCCTCCCACACAGAAAGATAATGAGCGACCATCTTTATCGTCTTCTATCCTACGGCCTTCTGCAGTTGAATGGGGTTCTCTCCCGCAACGATCTACCTCTGCCAAAAGATACAGCTTTGCTATGGGTCCTGCCAGACCTACCCATGGAGAAGATGAAACAGATGCCAATGACTGATGAGTATTTTAAACCTGTTTCGTGACTTATGTTATTCTCCTCCATATGTTACTTGTTTTTCTCTTTTCCCTGCAGGTTTGCTTGATTATCCCCATATGGACGTACCACTAGTTCATGTGGTGTAGGTGCCTCTAAGGTTTGCACCCCCTATCTGTGAAGCTATATTGTCCCCGAGTTTAAAATGACCCTGAAATGTTTTTAGATACACCTGCAAGTTGATGGCTCTAACCTTTGAGTCAAGTTTATTTTAGGCATAATATTGAAGTTAAGTTTATTTTTTAACTCTAGAGGATTGCACTAATTTGTTTACATACATCAATCTCATAGGCAACCATCTTATGTCACAACGTTTAGATTTATAAGAATGTTCTCCAGAGCTGTCCACTATCAAGTGTTCATATTATCTGAGTGCAGGGAAGCCCAGTTTAAAACTACTATAGTTATACTTTAGTGAATGTTTAGCCTAGCTTAGATGACGCTATACTGCGCCATAAAATATAGTTAGACAAGTAGGTTAGATGTGGAATCAACAGGGGACCTTTGCAGTTAGATCTCAGCTACTTTTAGATACCTGAAGGCTGCCTGACTCTATACCTGGTAATTTCCCCACTATCCCACTATATTGCACTCACGGTGATTAATTCCAAGATGCAGGTTAGTTGTGCATGCCATGTATAGACGTAAATTTAGTTTCAGCAACCAAGATGTTATATCACATTAACATCTTTTACACAAAAGATAATGATATTCTCCTATGTCACATAGGTTAGGGTAACACTGATACGTATAATGACATAATGATATTCTTGTACTCAACTTTTAGAATACTTTATCTTAGGCCTTCATTGTGGTATATACATTGCTTGTTATGCGTTGTACTAACCTTGTTCCCTACAGGTTTTTTCTTTTTACAATAAAGGTACATTCAGTTTATTTTGTTGATGAACTTGGTTGGACACTATTTTTTTTCAAATAGACTTTGAATATATACTTGAGACCTGGACTATTTCCATAGCCTCAATGATTACGGTTCGAGGCTCAAACTCACATGCTTCATTATACCATTGTATGGAGCCTCACACCCTGTTACCCTATAATATTGTTTTTTCATCTCATTACAATGTTTTGTTAACAATGCACATCTTTTGACTATAATTGTATGCTTATATAACTATGACAGAAAAATGTTCCTCATTTAGGTTTGATATAGATAATATATTGCTGTGCATCTATCTAAGTCTAGATAATGTCTTCCCTTAATGCAAAACATACCTAGGGGGACTAATTATGCTAGAATACTACCTACTCCCAGAAATCTGGAGGGTTAAATCTTCCTATATAAAATAACTCACTCATTGACCCACAGTGTTGCAAATAATGAGGTCGACAACTTTACACTTTCAGATATTATCTTCCCTATATTAAGATTAGTTAAACTGTCCCTGGCCCGGACTGTCGTTCTATTTGCTGAGTACTTTCAGCAGGCCAAGTGCCAACCTCCCCCCCCCCGGGTAAAACCACAGTTTACCAAAAGTAAACAAGTGAACACAGATTCCTTTGACTCATTCCCTTTCCGAGGTTTTAGATTTGATGTGTTGGCCTGCGCACTTGTAACTATTTTTTATCTCCAGCTTTAGCTGAGATCCATCTTATCTCCCTGGCCTCTCTCTTTGACTCTTTCCTATTCTGACCCTTATCCTACTTTGTGAAACCTCTCATCCTTCACTCTATCCCTCCCTCCCTCCCATATTTTTTTTTTTTTTTTTTTTTACCATGAAAAGGATATCTCAACTTCGCTTTGTGACCTTAAATGTAAAAGGTCTAAACATACCCACTAAAAGAAGCTTATCTCATAACTTCTTTAAGAAACTCCGCAGCGATGTGGTCTTCCTACAGGAGACACACTGGGCGGCAGACAAACTCCCAAGAATTAAGTTTTTGCAATACCCAGTAATTTTCCATTCTCTTCATCAAGATAAAAGCAGAGGTGTATCTATTTTAATTAGCAAAACGGTGGCCTTTCACCAGATACATGTTGAGAGCGACCCTGAAGTTCGATTCTTGATACTGATTTGTAAAATCAATAATCTCATTTATACCCTTGTCAACATATACGCCCCGAATCAGGGTCAATCAATATTCCTTCGGAGAGTCCTGCATCTAGCTGAGAGACTGAGGCAGGGGAAGCTAGTATTGGGAGGTGACTTCAACATGGTATGGGACCCCTTGACCGATAGACGGCTTCCGGATGGTAAAGATATAGATAGGTTCTCTAAAAATACATCCTCCAAGTTTCGCAACCTCATACATCAGTTCTCATTATATGATGTCTGGAGATCATGCCACCCCGACTAGAGAGATTATTCTTTTTTTTCGACCCCACATAGATCCTATTCCCGCTTAGACCATTTTTTTGTCGATTCTTGGACCATGAATGAGATTTTGGAGTCCCAGATTAATAGTTGCCCTTGGTCGGACCACGATGCGGTATCCTTTTCACTGAGTGAAGGAAGTTTTACATCGAACAGGCCTATGTGGAAATTTCCAAAGTCCCTCTGGGACGACAACACCTTCTTACAAACAATCTCTGACAAAGTTGAGGAATTCCTATTAAATAATCAGAAAGGCCAAACTTCTCACCAATTTAGATGGGCTGCCTTAAAGGCGTTCATTCGAGGCTTTTGCATAGCCACACTGTCAGCTCAAAGGAAAAAATGGGGTGCTCCCCTAGGAAAGTTAGTATGTGATCTTCGAATAAAAGAGAAGCTAAACAAACAAACTCCTTCTACTGAGCTGTCCACTGATATTTTATCTCTAAAAGACCAAATTAAGACCCTGGAATTAGAGCGAATCAAAAAGGCTATATCAAAATTTAAACTTACTATGTACTATAAGAGCAACAAGGCGGATTCCTTGCTAGCAAAGAAACTTAAAAATCAAGCAGCAGCTTCAAGGATTCCTTATCTTATCCAAAATGGTCACAAGGTGTACGCGCCGGATGACATTGGCAAATCTTTTGCTGAGTTTTTCGAGACCCTCTATAATATTGAAAAAGCTGAAAAACCAATTATGGCGTCAGTTAATGATATATCTACTTTCCTCCAAACCTTAAAGCTACCTCTATTGTCGGAAGCAGATGGCAATAAGCTGATTGAACCTTTCTCTATATCTGAAATTAAAGAGGCAATTAAGCAGATAAAGAACAATAAAGCTCCGGGCCCAGACGGGTTTACGGGCCAGTTCTACAAAAAATTAAGCCCCAAGTTGCAACTAATACTAAGCCAGGTCTTTAATGAGGTAAAATCAGAGGGCCACATTCTTACAGAGAATTTAGAAGCCACTATTGTTGCAATACCTAAGCCCGGGAAAGATCCTTCACTATGTTCTAATTTTCGCCCCATTTCCTTATTAAACGTAGATACCAAATTATATTCTAAATTAATTGCGGATAGAGTTGCACACCTCCTTCCATCCTTGATTAAGGTTGACCAAGTCGGCTTTGTTCCAGGACGTCAAGGTCCTGATAATACCCGGAGATTATTAAATATCTTCACTGAAGCCAAAAAATCTAATATACCCCTGATGGCCCTGTCATTAGACGCCGAGAAGGCCTTTGACAGGGTCAGAAGGGAGTATCTATGGGAGGTGCTGAGGGTCTTTGGGTTCCCCCGACAAGCAATTGACATGATTAGGGTATTATATTCTAATCCATGTGCTAGGGTGAGAGGTATGGGATTTTGTTCCCCTAAAATTAACATTTCGAATGGAACTAGACAGGGCTGTCCACTGTCCCCTTTGATTTTTGCCCTAGCAATTGAACCTCTGGCACAAGCCATAAGAGATTCCCCACAAATCAAAGGCGCCTCTGTAAATGACAGGGAGGAGAAAATTGTCTTATATGCTGACGATGTTACCATTCTTCTCACTGATCCCACCTCCTCGATTAACTCGGTCTTCTCACTGTTGGAACAATTTGGCAGGTTTAGTTTTTATAAAGTCAATGTAACCAAAACTGAAGCATACTGTATTAATATCCCTGAAGAACAACTTACTGTTCTACATAACAGTCATGATTTCCAGTGGTCCTCCTCTTCCCTCACCCACTTGGGTATAAAACTCAGTGCTGACATTAGCTCTGTGATTAAACTCAACTTCGACCCATTACTAGCAGAACTACAAAGTTTAACTCGCAAATGGGATTTTAAAGAAATCTCTTGGCTGGGCCGTGTAGCTACCGTTAAAATGTCTCTACTTCCTAAGGCCTTATACATCTTTTGCTGTATCCCGCTAAATATTCCACATAGCATACTCCAACAGATACACCAGATATTTACTAATTATGTCTGGGAAGGTAAGACACCCAGGATTGGGCATACGATTATGCAGAGAGAATACGCTAAAGGGGGAGTAGCCTTTCCAATTTTTTTTCTATACTATGAGGCAACTAGACTGTCTCATATAGCTGCCTGGGGCCCTAGCGCAGAAAAACCAGGCTGTTATGGTTTGGAGGAGAAGTCTATCCCTCAAAACCTAAACCTCCCAGACATCATATGGGTCCCTAGCTATAAGTCCATAACTAAATGAATCGCAAATCCTATTATTCAACAAAACATCAGTCTATGGCATGGCCTTAGACACCATTCTGAGATCGCTCCGCATCCATCCCCAATACACCAGATGAGAGGCCTAACTTGGAATCTGCCTGGTGTTCATATTGATTTCTGGGACACCGAACAACATTCGGTATCTGAACGTTTCTACTATAACAACACTTTGATGTCAATCTCACAGATCATTAATTCAATTAATGACCCCCCCCGGTGGCTAAGATTTGAATGCCATAGGTTATTGAGCCTACTAAAATCATGGGATTTCCCTAAACGAAACCTCAGACAACTCTCTAAATGGGAGCAAAGGTGGCAAAGTGGACTGGAAGGTTACAAGCCACTTACTTTTCATTATAGAGCTCTGCTCCATGACCAATTTACAGGTCTCCCTTGGCAGATTAAAACGTGGTGCAGAGACTTAAACTCAACACTTTCTGAACTTGATATTGACAGGGCTATAACTCTAACAAAAAAGACACTACATTGCGTTACTATTTTTGAAGGCTATATCAAACTTCTTTTGAAATGGTATAGAGTACCCACTAAACTGTCCAAAATGTTTCCGGGCTCATCTCCATTATGCTGGAGACAATGTGGTGGGGAAGGCTCTGACCTCCACATATGGTGACAGTGCCGAAGCTGATGTCTCTTTGGCGAGATGTGGAGACCTTACTCCACTCCATGAATCTCTCTGTAACCTTAACTCCCCAATGTGTCGTCTTTCATGTGTTTGATGCCGGACTATCTAAATACAATAAACAACTGTTAATATACATCATCTCTGCCACAAAATTGTGTATTGCTAGAGCATGGAAGCAACTGGAGCCACCTTCGCTAACTGCTGTCTGCGAAACTGTGCAATTTCTGGCAACAATGGAGAAATCGGTATATAGTTCACTCGACCGAATGGAAGATTATTGGGAGATATGGTCTGATTGGATACAGATCCAATGATAAGCACAGAGAGACTTCTGGAAGCAGGAACTCTCTATATATATACACATTTTTTTTTTCTTTCCCCCTCCCCCCTGCCTTCCTAGTTCTTCTTTTTCTCTTCTTGGCTTACTTCTTTTTCCCTCTACTCTGGTTATTTCTCTGTGCTAGAGACTGAAGAGATATAATTGATACGCCAGGTCAACATGATCCTTTTTCTTTTCCAAACTCGAGCATATGATAGTACCCCTCAGCCCCCCTGAGACCGGGCTGCAAGACACTAACAGAAAAAAATAAAAAACAAATTGAGGGTCCGATAGTCCCTAGACTCAGATAGATAAGAGCAGAGCTTCTGACATTAGCTATGTTATTTATGTGTAAGAAGTTGCTTTGTTTTATTGTTCCTTACATATCTATATTGATATTACACTATGCTGTGAATCTAAAAAAAAAAAAAAATTTGATAGGAAAACACCCAATATGTACTTTTAGAAGAGCCCCAACTTTAAAAAGTAAATTGGCTCAGAGTAAAGTAGTCATGAAGGTCCATCATTCCAAAGTTAAAAACCAATGCTATAAATCTGGAATTATGGAGAGTAAATTCTTAGGCAAACCAGGATTTTATAAATGCAATCGCCCCAATTGTGGTCTTTGTGCCTTCACGAATCACAGTAGAACAGAATTTACATCATTTGTCACAAAGGAAAAATTCAGCATCCACACACACTTCAGGACCAGCTGGGAGGAATCAGAAGACTTTTCTTGCCTATCATCGTGCATTGTGCTTTTGTGGAAAGCTTGGGAAGGACATCATTTGGGACTTTCCTTTTGGGACTAATTACAAAGTTTCCATTTGAAGTCCTAAAAACTTACACCTTATTTTGTGATCATATTTGTCCTTTTATCAATTTATTTGTTATTAATTTAGATGTGTTTTATAAGTTAGGGCCGGTCACTACCAATTGTATTAAATCAGTATTAAATAAATATTAGATTTATAATTATAACTATATTTTTAGGAAGAGTATTTTCAAATTGTTTATTTCATGTTTTTAAGCATTATAAATACAATATACATTTTAATCATATGTGTTTTTGTTTCATGTTTGTATTCACTACCAATCTAATTTAAATCGAATTATATGGGAATTAATTTTAACCCTTTGGTGTGAGGACCTATAAAATCTTTCTGCATTTGAATACATATAGATTTGTATTTTTGCACATGGTTTAACGTTCAGAATTCTGAATTTACATTTAAAGTATCCCCCTTTTTAATTGTATACTTTAGCATCCACTTTGCGCACTTATATTCTGTATTAATTCTCAACTTCTTGAGTTACCCAGTACACAGATGGTAATTGAGAGAGTGCACAGGATAGGCCCACCTTTGACAGAAAATCAAACAAATACTAGGCCCAGACCGGTAATAGCACGATTTCTGAATTACTTAGACAAAGTCAATATTCTCCAGCAATTCAGGAAAAAACAACCCATTAGTATTGGAGGAGCTAAAATCCTATTGTTTCAGGATTTTTCAACCGAAACCTCTTCAAAAAGAAAAGAATTAGTGCCACTTTGCACTAAATTAATTCAAGAGGGGTATCGAGCAACAATAATCTATCCGTCAAAACTTAAGTTAATTGTCAGAGATAAGGCATATTTTTTGATAACACACTGGAAGCCGAAAAATTCATAACGGAATTGGATTCCTCAGTAAAATAAGTCCCTGTAGGTGTGTTGTGAGCAAAGATTCTTAACATAATTAGAACTTTTGGCACAACAGGCCTCCTATAGGCATATGATGGTTTACATTAAAAAGATGCAGGCCCTGGAAAGGGATTATTTCCAGGTTAAGGGAATAGGGGGGGAGGTCCTTCCTCCCCCTCTTGAATTGAATTTATGTTGTGTGGTTAGGTTTTTTCCCCCCTTTTTTTTTTTTTTTCTCTCCTCGTATTTGTTTTATGTTCCCCTTCCTTCCTCACCATCCTCCCTCCCTGATTACAAATAGATGACAAAGATACCAAATAAAATTAAGTTAATATCCTGGAATGTAGGGGGTATTTCAACCCCTATTAAAAGGAAAGCAATTACTACACATATGAGAAGACTCCAAGCAGACATAGTGTTTTTGCAAGAAACACATTTAAATATGGAAGAAATTATGAAAATGAAGAGTTCTTGGGTTAGAGAGGTGATTGCTTCACCTAGCATTAGGAGGAAGAGAGGAGTGGCTATCCTCCTGGGTAAAAGGTCAGAGGCTGAAATTATACATTCCAAAAGAGACCCAGAGGGGAGATTTGTAATGTTGAAAATCAGAATCGTTAAACAAGTTTTCACATTATGTAACATATATGCGCCGAATGTCCTAGACTATGGGTTTTGGAGCTCATTGCAGTCCAGCTTACTGTCCTATACAGAGGGTTACTTAATATTAGGAGGTGATTTCAACATGGCTCCACAATCTCCGCTTGACAGACTAAGGCAGAACAGTAAACAAGCAAAACATAAAAAGGATAACTTAGAATTAAATATGTTTAAAAAAAATAACAAGAATCTAAGGGTAAGAGACATTTGGAGGATACAGAACCCAGATACACGGGACTATACTTGTTTATCCAAGGCGCACAAAACGTTATCAAGAATAGATCTATTCCTAATAGACCAACGATTATGCTCATGGAAGATAAATACAGGAATAACACCTATGATCCTGTCTGATCATTCTCCTATTTTCTTAGAACTACAACTTAATTGTTTAAAGAATATCTCCACGAGGTTTATCTTCCCAGCATATCTGGCAAATGATTCAAAATTCAAAAAACATTTAAATGATAAATTCAAAGAATATATCCATTTTAATGCTGAATATATTGATCGACCAGAAATCTTCTGGGGAGCTGCAAAAGCAGTCCTCAGAGGGGAAATAACAGAATATGCCGCCATGATCTCAAATAAGCTAAAGAAAAGGGAGAAAGATGCTACTAATTTTGTGGTCAACTCATATAACAGATACCTTTTACAGAAAACACCATTCAACTGGGCCACTTATATTAAAGACAAACATGAGAGAGATGCCTTGGCACTATTATTAGAAACACAAACGCCTAGATTTAGAGTTCTGCGGCCAAAGGGGTGCGTAGCTAACGCTGGCTTTTTTCTGGCCGCACCTTTTAAATACCGCTGGTATTGAGAGTTCACAGAATGGCTGCGTTAGGCTCCAAAGAAGGAGCGTAGAGCATATTTAACGCAACTTCAACTCTCGATACCAGCGGTGCTTACGGACGCGGCCAGCTTCAAAAACGTGCTTGTGCATGATTCCCCCATAGAAAACAATGGGGCTGTTTGAGCTGAAAAAAAAACTAACACCTGCAAAAAAGCCGCGTTCAGCTCCTAACGCAGCCCCATTGTTTGCTATGGGGAAACACTTCCTACGTCTGCACCTAACACCCTAACATGAACCCTGAGTCTAAACACCCCTAACCTTACACTTATTAACCCCTATTCTGCCACCCCCGCTATCGCTGACACCTGCATATTTTTTTAACCCCTAATCTGCCACTCCGTAAACCGCCGCTACTTACATTATTCCTATGTACCCCTAATCTGCTGCCCCTAACACCGCCGACCCCAATATTATATTTATTAACCCCTAATCTGCCGCCCCCAACGTCGCCGCCACCTGCCTACACTTATTAACCCCTAATCTGCTGAGCGGACCGCACCGCTACTATAATAAAGTTATTAACCCCTAATCCGCCTCACTCCCGCCTCAATAACCCTATAATAAATAGTATTAACCCCTAATCTGCCCTCCCTAACATCGCCGACACCAAACTTCAAACATTAACCCCTAATCTGCCGACTGGAGCTCACCGCTATTCTAATAAATGTATTAACCCCTAAAGCTAAGTCTAACCCTAACACTAACACCCCCCTAAGTTAAATATAATTTAAATCTAACGAAATAAATGAACTCTTATTAAATAAATTATTCCTATTTAAAGCTAAATACTTACCTGTAAAATAAATCCTAATATAGCTACAATATAAATTATAATTATACTATAGCTATTTTAGGATTTATATTTATTTTACAGGTAATTTTGTATTTATTTTAACCAGGTACAATAGCTATTAAATAGTTAAGAACTATTTAATAGCTAAAATAGTTAAAATAATTACAAAATTACCTGTAAAATAAATCCTAACCTAAGTTACAATTAAACCTAACACTACACTATCAATAAATTAATTAATTAAATAAAATACCTACAATTACCTACAATTAAACCTAACACTACACTATCAATACATTAATTAAATACAATATTTACAAATAAATACAATGAAATAAACTAACTAAAGTGCAAAAAATAAAAAAGAACTAAGTTACAAAAAATAAAAAAATATTTACAAACATCAGAAAAATATTACAACAATTTTAAACTAATTACACCTACTCTAAGCCCCCTAATAAAATAACAAAGACCCCCAAAATAAAAAAATGCCCTACCCTATTCTAAATTACAAAAGTTCAAAGCTCTTTTTCCTTACCAGCCCTGAACAGGGCCCTTTGCGGGGCATGCCCCAAAGAATTCAGCTCTTTTGCCTGTAAAAAAACACATACAATACCCCCCCCAACATTACAACCCACCACCCACATACCCCTAATCTAACCCAAACCCCCCTTAAATAAACCTAACACTAAGCCAGTGAAGATCTTCCTACCTTATCTTCACCATACCAGGTTCACCGATCGATCCAGAAGAGCTCCTCCGATGTCTTGATCCAAGCCCAAGCTTTCAATTCAATCAGCCAATCAGAATGAGCTCGCATTCTATTGGCTGCTCTGAACAGTCAATAGAATGCGAGCTCAATCTGATTGGCTGATCAGATCAGCCAATCGGATTGAACTTGATTCTGATTGGCTGATTCCATCAGCCAATCAGAATTTTCCTACCTTAATTCCGATTGGCTGATAGAATCCTATCAGCCAATCGGAATTTGAGGGACGCCATCTTGGATGACGTCCCTTAAAGGAACCGTCATTCGTCGGGAAGTCGTCGGTGAAGATGGATGTTCCGCGTCGGCGGGATGAACATGGATCCGGAAGAAAGAAGATTGAAGATGCCGTTGATAGAAGATTTCAGCCGGATCATGGACCTCTTCAGCTCCCGCTTGGATGAAGACTTCAGCCGGATCATGGACATCTTTAGCCCCCCGCTTGGGCTTGGATCAAGACATCGGAGGAGCTCTTCTGGATCGATCGGTAAACCTGGTATGGTGAAGATAAGGTAGGAAGATCTTCAGGGGCTTAGTGTTAGGTTTATTTAAGGGGGGTTTGGGTTAGATTAGGGGTATGTGGGTGGTGGGTTGTAATGTTGGGGGGGGTATTGTATGTGTTTTTTTTACAGGCAAAAGAGCTGAATTCTTTGGGGCATGCCCCGCAAAGGGCCCTATTCAGCGCTGGTAAGGTAAAAGAGCTTTGAACTTTTGTAATTTAGAATAGGGTAGGGCATTTTTTATTTTGGGGGTCTTTGTTATTTTATTAGGGGGCTTAGAGTAGGTGTAATTAGTTTAAAATTGTTGTCATATTTTTCTGATGTTTGTAAATATTTTTTTATTTTTTGTAACTTAGTTCTTTTTTATTTTTTGTACTTTAGTTAGTTTATTTCATTGTATTTATTTGTAGATATTGTATTTAATTAATGTATTGATAGTGTAGTGTTAGGTTTAATTGTAGGTAATTGTAGGTATTTTATTTAATTAATTAATTTATTGATAGTGTAGTGTTAGGTTTAATTGTAACTTAGGTTAGGATTTATTTTACAGGTAATTTTGTAATTATTTTAACTATTTTAGCTATTAAATAGTCCTTAACTATTTAATAGCTATTGTACCTGGTTAAAATAAATACAAAGTTACCTGTAAAATAAATATAAATCCTAAAATAGCTATAATATAATTATAATTTATATTGTAGCTATATTAGGGTTTATTTTACAGGTAAGTATTTAGCTTTAAATAGGAATAATTTATTTAATAAGAGTTAATTTATTTCGTTAGATTTAAATTATATTTAATTTAGGGGGGTGTTAGGGTTAGGGTTAGACTTAGCTTTAGGGGTTAATCCATTTATTACAGTAGCGGCGAGATTCGGTCGGCAGATTAGGGGTTAATAATTGAAGTTTGGTGTCGGCGATGTTAGGGAGGGCATATTAGGGGTTAATACTATTTATTATAGGGTTATTGAGGCGGGAGTGAGGAGGATTAGGGGTTAATAACTTTATTATAGTAGCGGTGAGATCCGCTCGGCAGATTAGGGGTTAATTATTGTAGGTAGCTGGCGGCGACGTTGTGGGGGGCAGGTTAGGGGTTAATAAATATAATATAGGGGTCGGCGGTGTTAGGGGAAGCAGATTAGGGGGACATAAGGATAACGTAAGTAGCGGTGCTTTGCAGTCGGCAGATTAGGGGTTAATTATTGTAGGTAGCTGGCGGCAACGTTGTGGGGGGCAGGTTAGGGGTTAATAAATATAATATAGGGGTCGGCGGTGTTAGGGGCAGCAGATTAGGGGTACATAAGTATAACGAAGGTGGAGGTTGGCAGATTAGGGGTTAAAAAATTTAATCGAGTGGCGGCGATGTGGGGGGACCTCGGTTTAGGGGTACATAGGTAGTTTATGGGTGTTAGTGTACTTTAGAGCACAGTAGTTAAGAGCTTTATAAACCGGCGTTAGCCCAGAAAGCTCTTAACTACTGACTTTTTTCTGTGGCTGGAGTTTTGTCGTTAGATTTCTAACGCTCACTTCAGCCAAGACTCTAAATACTGGAGTTAGAAAGATCCAATTGAAAAGATAGGATACGCAATTGATGTAAGGGGATCTGCGGTATGGAAAAGTTGCGGCTGAAAAGTGACCGTTAGACCCTTTAATGACTGACTCCAAATACCAGAGGGCGGTAAAAACCAGCGTTAGGAGCCTCTAACGCTGGTTTTGACGGCTACCGCCCAACTCTAAATCTAGGCCAAAGAGAGCTAAGGTTTCAGGCTAAGCAATATCGTTTTGGGAATAAATCTGGCAAATTATTAGCCAAATTAGTAAAAGGAGAAAGAAAGGCCACTCTGATGGATAAAATACAACATGAAGGGAAGATCTTTACAAAAACAGAAGACATTTCAGAGGTTTTTATAAAATACTATAAAGATCTTTACTCTGCAAGAATTGCTGATGAAAATCAAGCTATGGAATTCTGGAGCAGAATAAACTGCCCCACAGTTCCCGAGGAAACAATTAACAAATTGAATAGTCCTTTATCCGAAGAGGAAGTTAGGAAAACGATTTCCGAAATGTCTCTGAATAAAGCAGCAGGTCCAGATGGGATTCCAAATGAGGTTTATAAAATATTAGCTCAGGAAATTGTCCCCTACTTGTGTAACCTCTATAATGATTTCTATATCAAGGGTAAAGCTATACCACCCAGCTTCTCTGCTTCACACACTACTCTACTTCTCAAAGCAGGAAAAGACCCTACCCTAAAGGAATCTTACCGGCCTATAGCCCTCTTGAATTCAGAATATAAGATCTTGGCCTCAATCTTAGCACATAGACTCCAATCAGGCCTCTCGTACATTGTTCATATGGACCAAGCAGGGTTTCTCTATCAGCGAAACTCAGCCTCTAAAATAAGAGAAGTCCTGATGACAACAGAGTATTTTTGGAACCAGGAGACAAAAAGGGAGGGGAGGGCAGAGGGCACCTCGGACCTTGCAATAATTGCAATTGATGCCGAAAAAGCCTTTGACTCACTCTATTTTAGCCATATGTTTACTTCTTTAGATAAATTTGGGTTTAAAGATAAATTTTCTAGTTTTATTACAAATTTATACAAAGGACACCAAACGCGATTGACAGTCAATAATCTATTATCTTCAGAAATTGAAATTGAGAGGGGAACGCGTCAGGGTTGCCCTTTGTCACCCCTCCTGTTCGATATAGCGATAGAACCCTTGGCGCTTATGGTAAGACATTCCATGGAAGGTATCAAGATAGGTAGTCATGAGATGAAGATCGCATTATATGCGGATGACATTCTCCTTTATATTTCAAACACTAAGGTAAATATACCCAGACTTCGGTGCATAATAGATCAATTTGGTTCCTTCTCAGGATACAAAATAAATGGGTTCAAGTCTGAAATATATTGGATTAGGAAGAATACTGATTCACTAAAAGATATACCATTCAAAGTGGTCTCCGAATCATTTAGGTATCTAGGAATAATAATCCCGGTTAATCCGGCAGAGTTATATAAACTTAATATAGTGCCAATCTTTTCAAATGCACATGAGAAATTGAAATTATGGCAAAATTTGCCATTATCACTATCCAGAAGAATAGCGCTATATAAAATGGTTCTTCTTCCAAAACTCCTGTACATTTTACAAAACACTCCTATTATAGTCTTTGAAAAAGATATTCGAGCATTTAATAGTGCAGTAAGAAGTTTCATTTGGCAAGGGAAGAAATCTAAGATATCCTTATCCAAATTATCCTTAGCAAAAGAACTTGGTGGCTTAGCTCTTCCCAATATTAGACTTTACAACTTGGTCTTTCTAGCACGAACAGTGACTGACTGGTTTCTCTCTAAAAATTATGTGTCAAATTCATCTCTGGAAGAAAACATCTGTTATCCATTTCTTCCTACAGGTTTAGCTCGTTGTGAGCCAAAAGCACTACCACCCGAAATCAAGAGGCTCAAAACCATTTTAAATCCTATAAAGGCCTGGTGGAAAATAGGAACCCTCTTAAAAATTAATTGTAATACTTCTCACTATATGCCAATAAAAGGAAATCCAAAATTCCAACCCGGCCTGAACTCCGCAATTTTTGATAAATGGTTTTCCCTAGGTTTGAAAAATGCACAACAACTTATTATAAAGGGAACGGATTGTGTAAAAACATTTGAAGAATTAAAAAATGAGTTTAAGTTGCAGAATAAAGAATTATTTGCTTACCTACAAGTAAGACACTTCATTTTAGAATTGATTAGAGAGGTAGGTTGTTCTTGGGCATTGGGGAAACTGGAAAGTTGGCTAACACTAATTAAAAGCGGGTGCATGTAAATCACTCCCTGTTATCTACTTCTTAGTGCTAATATGGGAGTTCCTCTTCTGAGTCGGATGGTGTTGGACTGGAATGGGCTGATTGCCCCTATTACTATAGACTCAAAATTTATACAAAAATCAATTAAAAAAGTGACATGTGTTACACTCTCCGCTACGCGGAGAGAAGCAAACGTTAAATTATTGCACAGAGCATATTTTACCCCAGAAAAAGGCTATAAAATTCATAACTTGAATTATAATAAATGCCCAAAATGCTCTCTCCCTGCAGCAGATTTAGTGCATATGGTATGGAAGTGCCCGAAAATTAGGCAATTCTGGCATAAATTAGAATTCTGGTTCAATAATTAACTGAAAATCTCCCCTCTGGCTCTCACATTGATTCAAACTGTATTCTGCATTAAACAAAGCGAAGAACAACACCCACAGGAAAAATTAATAATCATGTCAATACTAGCAGCTAGATACCTTATATTCAAGTCTTGGAAAAAACATAGGTTTCCTACAATCATAGAAGTTAAAAACTGCCTTAAAAAACAGTGTATTTTAGAACAGAGAGATACCAATATAGATAACGAAGAAGATATAAAAAAATTATTCAGGAATTGGGCACCCTTCATTAAAGGATATCCAATAACTGAAATAGAATATATGATTTTTCCGTTCAGGAACTCAGAAATGGTACTGCTGGGTGCTTGGTAATAGGAGTGAAATGGGTTGGAGGAGGAAGGGGATACTTAATCCTATTTTCACTTATTTTTTTTTATTTTATTTTTTATTTCACTATTTTCCTCCCCCCTTCTCCTTTTTTTTTTTTGGTTTTGTTTTGTTTGGATGGGTTTTTTTGTCTTGTCTTGTATTGATTGTTTATGTTGGGTACATCTTGGTACCCTGTTCTATCTTGATTAGATAATTGGTATTTTTCTTTTTTAAAATTCAGCAATCTGACATAAGAGAATAAGGCTTGTTAGACTAAAGTTGAGAATGAAACTGCATTTATGTGATTTAAAACTACATTGCCTTTTATTTCATGTTATTTGTTTTTTCCTTTCTGTAACTTATTGCTGATAATAAAAATTAAATTTAAAAAAAAAAAATGGTATTCTCTATCTAAATCATGAAAGAAAAAATTTGGGTTTAATGTCCCTTTAAACAAAGAGACCAAACAGGTATCTGCTAATGCCTTATTAGAAACATCTAATAATTTAACAGTGTCCATATTAGAACATAAAGTACAAATGACAGGTTACCTAATAGTAAAATAAACATCATTGAGATAAATACAATTTCTCATTAGAATATGTATATTACTGTAATTCTTAGAATATTAAAATGGATCATTTTAATGATATATTCAGTCTTTCTTTTCTCACTTGGACCGATTTTGGAAAGAAAAATGAATTACATATACAAAATATTAATGTTCAGAAAAAAGAAGACAACCTCTAGATAGACACATTATGCAAACTTTAGAATAACTTTAGAATAAAGACTCATCACTGACACAAGGTCAGAGAGGTTCACCGTCAAAGGTACATCTACAACACATTCACCTAAATTACAAGTTTTGCACTAAACCTGGTGCTTAAATAAAGCTAAATATTTAGCGGTACCGCACTTTCCATAGCGCTGCTATTACAAGTTACAAAAAAAACTTCTTTTGTTTTGCGGTATGATGCGTTAAGCTCCATACCGCACAAAAGCCAAGTCCTGACTTGACGTGCTCGTGCACCTATTCCCCCATATACATCAATGGAGAAAAAGTGTTAGAAAAAAACTAACACCTGTGATTGCGGATTGGCGATTGCTTTAACGCAATCTCCATTGATGTCTATGGGGACAAGAAGGTTATGTAAAAACCTAACACCCTAACATAAACCCCTAGTCTAAATACCCCTAATCCGCCACCTCCCGACATTGCTGACACTAAATAAAGTTATTAACCCATAAACCGCCGCCCCCAACATCGCCATCACTAAATAAAGTTATTAACCCCTTAACCTCCGCCCCCAACATCGCCAAAACTACAATAAAACTATTTATCCCTAATCTGCCACCACCCCCACATCGCAAATACTATAGTAAACATATTAACCCCTAATCCACCGCCCACACACATTGCAAACACTAAATTAAAGTATTAACCCCTAATCCACCGCCCCCCGCATTGCCAACATGAAATAAACCTATTAACCCCTAAACTGCCGATACCCCACATCACTAATGCCTAAATAAACTATGAACCCCTAATCTGCTGCCCACCCGCATCGCAAATACTAACCTAAACCTATTAACCCGTAAACCGCGAAACACCCACATTGCGACTACCTAAATAAACCTATTAACCCCTAAACCGCCGCCCCCCACATCACGACAAACTAAATTAAACTATTAACCCCTAAACCTAACACCCGCTAACTTTAAATTAAACTTACAATATAACTACTTTCAAATAAATAAAAACTTACCTGTGAAATAAAAAAACTAAGCTTAAGCTATAAATAAACCTAACATAACTATTTAAAAAAATAAATGTACACCAACATTAAAAAACCTAAATTACTAAATTAAAAAATCCTAACACTATGAAAAAAAATAACATTACAAAAAAAAGAGTCTAAAATTACAAAAAAAAATAATCTAAGATTACGAAAAATAATAAACGAAATTATCCAAAATAAAAAAATTAAACCTAATCTAATACCCCTATAAAAACAAAAAAGCCACCCCAAAAAAATCCTAATCTAACAATAAACTACCAATAGCCCTTAAAAGGGCCTTTTGTAGGGCATTGCCCTGAAGCAATCAGCTCTTTTTTGTCCCCCCTAACAATACAACCACCACCCACTTAAACCCCCAAAATAAAAAAGACCTAACTAAGATAAACCTAAGATACCCATGTATGGGCCATCAGCTCTTTTGCTGCCCATTAAAAAATAAAAAAAAAACACCCCAAAAAATGTACTCACTATTCCTGAAGTCTGGACAGCCATCTTATTCCAGGTGGAGCAAAGTCTCCATCCAGGCGGATCCATCTTCATCCATCATGGAGCCATCTTCTATCTTCTTCCCAGAGATGCGGAACGGTCTTCTTGGGCGCAGAGTGGTTTTCCGGCGGCTGCAGTCTGCGGCGACGTGGAGTTCTTCTTCATGTGATCGTCCGCAGCACACTGAAGATTGACTGCAAGGTACCCATTTTACATTGGGATACCTTGCATTGGTATTGGCTGAAATTTTCAATTCAGCCAATAGGATAAGAGCTACTGAAATTCTATTAACTGTTCAAATCAGTAGCTCTCATCCTATTGGCTGATTTTAAAGTATTTTGAAATAGATATTCCTATATCTATCTGTATATATCTGTACCTATATATAATGATGTATATATATTATTATTATTTTTTTATAAAGCACCAACAGATTCTGCAGTGCTGTTCGTGAGTACAAAGATATAAGTACAATGGTATAGGTATACTGTAGATATATATTGTACCAAAATACCATCATATATATGTACAAATGTTTATTTAAGAATAAAAAGAACATATTCATCTATGTGAAGAACATTGGAATGTAAAATATTCATATTTTCATGTCGGATTAGTGCACATGAGAATATGCAATCGGGTTTGCGCATGAGTAGGGTGTTAACGTTTTTTTCCCACCTTTTACAAGCACAATCCGATGCATGCGAAAAACCTTACTTCTAGTGCAGTTAATGCTTGAGAGGGAGCATGAATTAACTCTCCAATTTTAATCTGACCCTTAATCATTCCATGTT
Source organism: Bombina bombina (assembly GCF_027579735.1). Lineage (NCBI taxonomy): Eukaryota > Metazoa > Chordata > Amphibia > Anura > Bombinatoridae > Bombina > Bombina bombina. Next base: position 1,074,638,623 of record NC_069502.1, on the reverse strand, counting down.
AGTTGAAACTAGGATCTGATGTGCACGTGAAGAGTAATATAATTCAAAGAGATGTCAGTCAGTCCAGACTTTATTGACAGTAATTTTTAAAGATGTGTTCAGGTTTTTTAATTTTTATAAGTTTCCATTTGTTATTTAGACAACACAATGTAGTCTCTGAAAGTTTATTGAAAGCTTCAGCTGTATATATTTCCCAAGGCAAACATAACACATAAATAATACAAAAATACATTTGGCTAGATTACAAGTTTTGTCGGTAAAAACTTGCGGAGCTAATGCTCCTTTTTTTTTCCAGTGCTCACTTTAAACAACACTGGTATTACAAGTTTTCTGAATGGCTGCGTTAGCCTCAGAAAAGTGAGCGTTGAGCAAATTTAGCGCCACTTCTACCTGTAATACCAGCGTTGTTTACGGTAGCAGTAAGCTGGCTAAAACGTGCTCATGCACGATTTCCCCATAGGATACAATGGGGCTGAGCTGGCTGAAAAAAAAAACTAACACCTGCAAAAAAGCAGCGTTCAGCTCCTAACCCAGCCCATTGTTTCCTATGGGGAAACACTTTCTAAGTCTACACCTAACACCCTAACATGAGCCCCCGAGTCTAAACACCCCTAACCTTATACTTATTAACTCCTAATCTGCCTCCCCCGACATCCTCGCCACCTGCATTATATTATTAACCCCTAATCTTCCACTCCGGACACCGCCGCCACCTACATTATACCTATGAACCCCTAATCTGCTGCCCCTAACATCGCCGACACCTACATTATATTTATTAACCCCTAATCTGATGCCCCCAACGTCGCCGCCACCTACATTATATTTATTAACCTCTATTCTGACACCCCCAACGTCGCCGCCACTTAACTACAATTATTAACCCCTAATCTGCCGCCCCCAACGTCGCCGCTACTATATTAAGTGTATTAACCCTAACACCCCCCTAACTTACATACATTTTTAATAAATCTAAATAAAATTACTATAATTAAATAAATTTATCCTATTTAAAATGAAAAACTTACCTATAAAATAAACCCTAAGATAGCTACAATATAATTAATAATTACATTGTAGCTATTTTAGGATTTATATTTATTTTACAGGCAACTTTGTATTTATTTGAACTAGGTACAATAGCTATTAATTAGTTAATTACTATTTAATAGCTACCTAGTTAAAATAATTACAAAATTACCTGTAAAATAAATCCTAACCTAAGTTACAAATACACCTAACACTACACTATCAATAAATTAATTAAATAAATTAACTACAATTATGTAACATAAAATACAATTAAATAAACTAAACTATATTGCAAAAAAACCCCCACTAAATTACAAAAATTAAAAAATATTACAAGAATTTTAATCTAATTACACCTAATCTAAGACCCCTAATAAAATAAAAAGCCCCCCAAAATAATAAAATTCCCTATCCTAAACTAAATTACAAAGTAATCAGCTCTTTTACCTGCCCTTAAAAGAGCTTTTTGCGAGGCATTGCCCCAAAGTAATCAGCTCTTTTACCTGTAAAAAAAATAAATACAATACCCCTCCAACATTACAACCCACCACCCACACACCCCTACTCTAAAACCCACAAGATCCCCCCTTAAATAAACCTAACACTACCCCATTGAAAGTCACCCTACCTTTAGCCGTCTTCATCCAGCCGGGCCGAACTCTTCATCCGATCCGGGCACAAGTGGTCCTCCAGCCGGGCAGAAGTCTTCATCCGATCGGGGCAGTAGAGGTCCTCCATCCAGCAGAAGTCTTCATCCAAGCGGCATCTTCTATCTTCAATCAATCGGAGCGGAGCGGGTCCATCTTCAATCCAGCCGACGCGGAGCCATCCTCTTCTTCCGATGTCCTAACAGTGAATGAAGGTTGGATCAACCAATAAAATTGACCTCGCATTCTATTGGCTGATCCAATCAGCCAATCGGATTGAACTTCAATCCGATTGGCTGATTAAATCAACCAATAGGATTTTTCCTACCTTAATTCCGATTGGCTGATAGAATCCTATCAGCCAATCTGAATTCGAGGGACGCCATCTTGGATGACGTCATTTAAAGGAACCTTCATTCACTGTTAGGACATCGGAAGAAGAGGATGGCTCCGCGTCGGCTGGATTGAAGATGGACCTGCTCCACTCCGATTGATTGAAGATAGAAGATGCCGCTTGGATGAAGACTTCTGCTGGATGGAGGACCTCTTCTGCCCCGATCGGATGAAGACTTCTGCCGGCTGGAGGACCACTTGTGCCCGGATCGGATGAAGATTTTGGCCTGGCTGGGTGAAGACGGCTCAAGGTAGGGTTATCTTCAATGGGGTAGTGTTAGGTTTATTTAAGGGGAGATCGGGTGGGTTTTAGAGTAGGGGTGTGTGGGTGGTGGGTTGTAATGTTGGGGGGGTATTTTATTAATTTTTTTTACAGGTAAAAGAGTTGATTACTTTGGGGCAATGCCCCGCAAAAAGCCCTTTTAAGGGCTGGTAAAAGACTTGATTACTTTGTAATTTAGTTTAGGATAGGGAATTTTATTTTTTTGGGGGGCTTTTTTATTTTATTAGGGGGCTTAGATTAGGTGTAATTAGATTAAAATTCTTGTAATATTTTTTTATTTTTTGTAATTTAGTGTTTTGTTTTTTTTGTAATATAGTTTAGTTTATTTAATTGTATTTTATGTTACATAATTGTAGTTAATTTATTTAATTAATTTATTGATAGTGTAGTGTTAGGTGTATTTGTAACTTAGGTTAGGATTTATTTTACAGGTAATTTTGTAATTAATTTAACTAGGTAGCTATTAAATAGTTATTAACTATTTAATAGCTATTGTACCTAGTTAAAATAAATACAAAGTTGCCTGTAAAATAAATATAAATCCTAAAATAGCTACCATGTAACTATTAGTTATATTGTAGCTATATTAGGGTTTATTTTATAGGTAAGTATTTCATTTTAAATAGGATTAATTTATTTAATTATAGTAATTTTATTTAGATTTATTTAAATTACATTTAATTTAGGGGGGTGTTAGGGTTAGACTTAGGTTTAGGGGTTAATAACTTTATTATAGTAGCAGCGACGTTGGGGGCGGGAGATTAGGGGTTAATAATTGAAGGTAGGTGGCGGCGATGTTAGGGACGACAGATTAGGGGTTAATAAAATTCATTATAGTGTTTGCGAGGCGGGAGTGTGGCGGTTTAGGGGTTAATACATTTATTATAGTGGCGGTGATGTCCGGTCAGCAGATTAGGGGTTAATAAGTGTAGGTAGGTGGCGGCGATGTTGGGGGGCAGATTAGGGGTTAATAACTATAATGTAGGTGGCGGCGATGTTAGAGGCAGAAGATTAGGGGTTCATAGGTATAATGTAGGTGGCGGCGATGTCCGGTCGGCAGATTAGGGGTTAAATAATTTTATTATAGGGTTTGCAATGTGGGGGGCCTCGGTTTAGGGGTTAATAAGTAGTTTATGGATGTTAGTGTACTTTGTAGCACTGTAGTTAAGAGCTTTATGTTCCGGCGTTAGCCCATAAAACTCTTAACTACTGACTTTTATGCGCGGTAGGAGTCTTGGAGGTAGAGGCTGTACCGCTCACTTCTTCCAAGACTTGTAATACCAGCGTTAGGCAAATCCCATTAAAAAACGCAATTGACGTAAGGGAATTTGCGGTATGGAAAAGTCGCAGGACAAAAAGTGAGCGGTACACCTGTACCTGCCATACACATAATACCAGTGGGCGTTAAAAAAGCAGCGTTAGGACCCCTTAACGCTGCTTTTTAAAGCTAACGTAGAACTCGTAATCTAGGCGATTGGTATTTATGACAACATATATATTTATGTAGTTAAATCTCTTTTTTTTTTTGCTCACAATGGGATGAGCTGCTTGGGTCATGGGTACCCTTCTGCTGCTTAGAAGTGTACTGTTCTCTGTTACTGTTATATAAATGACCCTGCACCGTAACAGCCCCAAAGCTGCATACACAGCTTCATAAATGGGGGCCTATGTATGTATGTCTGTGTATTTGTAGGAACTGTGAAAAATAGTAAATAATTTTCCTTCATCTAAGCGAAAGCATTTACTTCATAATCTTTAGTGCTGCATTTTTATAGAGTGACTTATAATTATTACATTTTCTTTTTAATTTCAAAATTTTTTAATTATTTAATTTTAATGATAGTTTTACTGATAATAGAAAAGAGTTCTACAGCAATAAGTCACATGTAGAGAGTGTGGATTGTAAGACTGAGAGGTGTAGTTTAGTGAAAGAGCCAGAAAGCGGAGGGTACATGAGGTGAGAGATCAGGGAAGATGATTTTGTATATGAGGGTTAGGAATTGGAATTTGAGTCAAATATTATTTTCAAATGATAGATCTTCCACATTGTAATGAGTTTATTGAGTTTTGGTTGTTCCATTTGACTATACGATCCAAAGCCTCATGGTACAAATGCTTGGAAATAAGATGGGTTTGCACAACATTAAAGGATGTGAAATATAAAGAATAGAAGCTGCCACCTTTATAAATATTCTATTGTTGATCTGCAAAAGCAGAACAATGAGTTGTTTACATGATATTTCTGCTACAGATGGGATATGTACAAGAAGTGTTTTACTCTTGCGCTATTAAAGAACCCCACTGTGTTTTCATTAAATTTAAAGATTTATGTTACAAAACAGTGACTGAAGACTGTTTAGCTGGCAGCAGCTGTTTATCATTCTCTCAGGAAAGAACATTCATTTTTTCGGTTTGTTATTATTATTTTTTTCTTCTTTTCCTGCTGCAGTCAGAGTACACAAGAATATTAACTTCAGAAATACAAACAAAACAGAAAAATAAGATGCTGGGTGCTATAGAACATTACACAATTCATATGCACTTCATTCACCTGTTTAATCAAGCTCAGAATTCTAAAGGGGAGTCATATCAAGTCTTGTTATCAAAGGAAAATTGTGATGAGGATTATCAACGACTACAAATCAGAGTTAAAAGAGGAGCTATTAATACTGAGTACTATATTTCTCTTTTCCATTCACTTCTCCCACATACTGAGAATGCCAAGATTATTAATATGAATTCAGAGGATTTGCATTTCTTAGCCCATAAGGAAGGAAAGAAGGAATTTTGTGATATATACAACAAAATATTCCTCTATTTAAAAAAATACAGTATAAGTGTAAAACATATTGGTCTAGATTTACAAAAATAATAGCACTATTATACAAACAATAGAGATTCTGTTTTTGTGATCACATAATAAGTTTTTTTGGGGGGTTAACACTGTAGCTATGGTCTAGGCCATGTCAGAACAGAAGGTTCACTAAATCCCTCACAAAATAGACTTCTGTAGGGAAACTTTGAGATTCGAGTCAGATATCACTCAAGCACCAGGGTTGTACTAAGCTGATTGTGTGCAATTGGTTGAGTTTTGCATACAGTTCTCTGCTGTACCATTAGTAATAATGGTTTAGGTCTTAAAAAGCACTACATTTTACTGCAATATTTTGGACTGTGCTCCCTGTGCTTTCCAATAAAAGTTGACAAATGCCCAGGCCAAATATTCGGTTTGGCCAAATCTTTCCTTTCGAATATTTGCAGTTTGAATATTTGGCGGCTGTACTGTTTAGTATTCGTCTAGTTTTAAGCTATACAAATCCTGACCATTCATTGAATATTTACATTAATTTTCGTTCCACTGCTACAGGTTAAAAAGTTCACCTGTAGCTACTAAAATACTTACCTAAGTGCGCTGGAGAGCCACACTATCCCGCTTCACTTCTACACAGAGGTTGCATTTACATTGCTAGTGCAAATTTGAGCTTTAACTAATTTGGGTGTTGTAAATTGTTTTGGGTTTTTGTTTTCTCTAGGTTTAAATGCTTTTTCTTTCCATTTTTCAAGTACATTAAATTTTTATCAAATGTTAAGCATAATCCTACCCCCATTTTCGTTAAATGTTCAGCAACTTGGTCATTTTTAGAAGAAAATTAGCATCTCTGAATATGTTGCTTAGCAACTCTAACCTGATTACTTGATCACTTGTTTTGTAGTTACAATCTACACATGTGACCCACTGAGCAACAAATATATTTAAAAATCTTTTCTTGCAACAATGATACCTTTTAATTTAACAATAAAAAAAAAAGAATACTGTCCATGCTAATTAGTATAATTTATTATGTAATAACACCAACAACAAAAAATCTATGTATAATGATTTAAAAAACTGTGTCCTCTAAACAAACAAATTCAAACAATATTAGGGACTTTAGTATTTATTGCATGCTATTTTGGCTTGAAGCTGATTGCACTCACTGGGTAGCTTTCTTACTAATATAAAGATCATTCATGTCCTCATAACATACTGGGTGTAAAACATGAAGTGATTGTTTATGTTTCTTTGAAAGGAATTGTGTTATTTCTGTTTATGAATTAGGCACAAATACATGTTTTGCTGTTAATATTACTAATATCTGAGATCTCATAATATTAATTATGTTTTTATTATGAATTTTTTAATGAGTAATTCCTATCCAAATAACATTCTTTGTTTATGCAGAGTACTCAGCATCCAGCTTTTCATTTAGTTCATAATGCTGCTGAATTCAAGTGCAGACATTCTTAACTTTGAAGAGCTTTGTTGAAATTAAATGGAAATGTCATAACATAATACAATCTCAATACTTGTCATACCTTGTAAACAATAAAAAAAAATGTTCTTCTTTATCTGGCAGCAAACAAGTTCCATAATACAACAAGCCATTATGTCTATAAAAAGGATTCATGAAATTTAATCCCCTATTTACAAACATTGCTTTGTGTCACAAAACCTACTAAAACAGATTATTCAATCAGTTTCCTCACATCCTAAATTGAACCATATAAATACAAGAAGCTTTTGTTCTCAGACCACTGGAATAAATTGAATAGCTACCAAATGTCTAAGAGGGTTAGAACTCCAACTCCTAGTTATATACGTTATGTGCCGCTGGACATCACATGAATAATGTTGATGAATAGCACAATACATGTTCCTCTCTGCACACCCTGTAACTTGTGTAACTATAACTGTCCAGGAAAACATGGCCAATGGGGCAACCCTACTTAAGTTTCATGTGTCAGTAAGTTCAGTTTCTGCCTGTCTGGAGTAAGACAGTCAAAGCTATAGTGCTGCTCTAACTTAAGTGCAGATGAAATAAAAAACAGTTTAGGCCCTCTGACCTGTCATTTAGTTGCAACTTATATTTGATTTTCAGTTTAAGAGTATTACACTTATATTCCTTAAATGGAAATGGAAGTCAAAATTAAAGGGACATAAAACAGTATTAACTAACATACGTTTCTAAATATATAATACAGCCAAATCTTACCTGTAAAACAGTTTATTTTTAACCCTCATTAACCTCTCTAATTCAGGCATAGTTTTTTTTGCAGCAAGCTGCCCCCTGGGCATTTTCATATATGGAAGCTGCTATCTAGGCCATAGCTATGGCAGAATGCACTTTTGCACTTGCACGATAGAGGGCAGAGTCACATGAGACCTAACTAAAGCAGTGCACAGTATAATGCTGAATCTTTCACAAAGCATGTGACAATATTCCCATGGAAACAAGCAAGTCTTTTGGCAACAAACAATAGCAGTATCTGATGTCCTTTCTCACTTTCTCAACCCCCCCCCCTTACTTGCATAAGTAATTATCCTCACGTGCACACTTTGTTACATGATACCTCAGGGTTAAGGGAAGTGGAGCAAGCTACACTAGGCAACACTAAAGTATATGTAATTTTGCAGATTTTTGGAAATGTTATTAAAATACTTTTAAGTTGTTTTTTTTTTCCACACACTGTTTTACCCCAGTTAACCTTTTATAATATGCACATAACTCAAAAATGTTTTATAACAATTTAAACTTCCATGATTCAATTTAAAAATACTTTAAGTTTTTTCTGTTAGGTATCCTAGGCCCCTTTCCACGAGGGCAGACTTGAGCATGTCTTAATAACTATGTGCCTGTAGTAGTGTGTGTAGTACTTTATATAAAAAAAGCTTGAAGAGGGCTTTAGGGCACATTAGCTTCAGTCACTCTATTGTAAAACTCTGTGAAACAAGTGGTAATAAAATACTTACACATTTTGAACCTTTTTGCCTCAGACCTGCTCATAATATTTACTTTTCTGTTTTCATGTATTCTACTAAAAGCTAATGCTTAAAATTAAATTAATTAATTGACACACTATTATATATCCCTATATACAGAATTTATATTGGTTCAGGATGACTTTTTATTAGGTAAGAAGATCCAAACCCCTTGAGCACCGTCTATGCTTTAGATGCAAAGGACCCCAATTATCAACATGCAGTTGGATACAATTTCCCAACTATGGTGTTCAAGGCAAGTGAGGACTTGAACACCATGCTCAAATTAAGCTCTTCCCCTGCTTTCACACAATTGGCTGAGTCCAGGATGTTTTAAGTGCATCACCTCTGAGGTTCGGAAACAACAGTTGAAAGATTTCTGCTTTTTAATTTACAGTTACAGGGGCCTAGTTATCAAGCCGTCAACCTCAAATACGCTGGAATTCTGCAGCGTATTTGTGGCGAGGCTGATTCGCCATAGTTATCAAAGGCTAGAGACCGGCAAAAGTAGAATTTTGTGACGTAAACTTCGATCCGCCGGACTCGAACCGACACAGATCGATTCTTACGTCACTCCAGATGTTCCGCACACAAGTACGGCACAATCTGACTACTTTTGCTAGTTATCAAAAAACTAGCAGTTACGCTCGGCACTTTTCCGGCCCAGCGTACCTGGTTTTCAATCCGCCACCCTGGCGGCGGATCCCATAGGAATCAATGGGAGTCTGACAATAGCGAAAGTACAAGTTCGCTGCTGCCAGACATCCCATTGATTCCTATGGGAGATGTCTGCACCTAACACCCTAACATGTACCCCGAGTCTAAACACCACTAATCCGTCCCCCCTACACCGCCGCAACTAAATAAAGTTATTACCCCCTAAACCGCCGCTCCCGGAGCCTGCCGCAACCTATATTAAATTTATTAACCCCTAATCTGCCCCCCCTACACCGTTGCCACCGATAATACATTTATTAACCCCTATCCTGCCCCCCACTACACCGCCGCCACTGTAATAAATTTATTAACCCCTAAACCTAAGTCTAACACTAACCCTAACACCCCCCTAACTTAAATATTAATTAAATAAATCTAAATAATATTTCTATTATGAACTAAATTAATCCTATTTAAAACTAAATACTTACCTTTAAAATAAACCCTAATATAGCTACAATATAAATAATAATTATATTGTAGTTATCTTAGGATTTATTTTGATTTTACAGGCATCTTTCAATTTATTTTAACTAGGTACAATAGCTATTAAATAGTTATTAACTATTTAATAGCTTACCTAGCTAAAATAAAGAGAAATGTACCTGTAAAATAAAAACTAACCTAAGTTACAATTACACCTAACACTGCACTATACCTAAATTATTCCTATTTAAAACTAAATACTTACCTGTAAAATAAACCCTAAGATAGCTACAATATAATTAATAATTACATTGTAGCTATCTTAGGATTTATATTTATTTTACAGGTAACTTTGTATTTATTTTAGCTAGTTAGAATAGTTATTAAATAGTTATTAACTATTTAATAACTGCCTAGCTAAAAGAAATACAAAATTACCTGTAAAATAAATCCTAACCTAAGTTACAATTAAACCTAACACTACACTATCATTAAATTAATTAAATAAATTACCTACAAATAACTACAATTAAATACAATTACATAAACTAACTAAAGTACAAAAAATAAAAAAAGCTAAGTTACAAAAAATAAAAAAAATAAGTTACAAACATTTTAAAAATATTACAACAATTTTAAGCTACTTACACCTAATCTAAGCCCCCTAATAAAATAACAAACCCCCCCAAAATAAAAAAAATGCCCTACCCTATTCTAAATTAACAAAGTTCAAAGCTCTTTTACCTTACCAGCCCTTAAAAGGGCCATTTGTGGGGCATGCCCCAAAGAATTCAGCTCTTTTGCCTGTAAAAGAAAAATACAACCCACCCCCAACATTAAAACCCACCACCCACATACCCCTAATCTAACCCAAACCCCCCTTAAAATAACCTAACACTAATCCCCTGAAGATCATCCTACCTTGAGTCGTCTTCACTCAGCCGAGCAGCGATGGAACCGAAGAGGAGACCCGGAGCGGATGAAGTTATCCTCCAAGCGGCGCTGAAGAAATCTTCCATCCGATGAAGTGATCCTACAAGTGGCGCTGAAGAAGTCTTCCATCCGGGCGATGTCATCTTCCAAGCGGGGTCTTCAATCTTCATCCCGCCGACGCGGAACATCCTTCTTTCCCGATGGACTACCGACGAATGAAGGCTCCTTTAAGGGACGTCATCCAAGATGGTGTCCCTTCAATTCCGATTGGCTGATAGGATTCTATCAGCCAATCGGAATTAAGGTAGGAAAAATCTGATTGGCTGACTGAATCAGCCAATCAGATTCAAGTTCAATCCGATTGGCTGATCCAATCAGCCAATCAGATTGAGCTCGCATTCTATTGGCTGCTCGGAACAGCCAATAGAATGCGAGCTCAATCATATTGGCTGATTGGATCAGCCAATCGGATTGAACTTAAATCTGATTGGCTGATTCAATCAGCCAATCAGATTTTTCCTAACTTAATTCCGATTGGCTGATAGAATCCTATCAGCCAATCGGAATTGAAGGGACGCCATCTTGGATGATGTCCCTTAAAGGAGCCTTCATTCGTCGGTAGTCCGTCGGGAAAGAAGGATGTTCCACGTCAGCGGGATGAAGATTGAAGACCCCGCTTGGAAAATGACATCGCACGGATAGAAGACTTCTGCAGCGCCTCTTGGAAGATGACATCGCCTGGATGGAAGACTTCTTCAGCGCCGCTTGGAGGATAACTTCTGCCGCTCCGGGTCTCCTCTTCGGTTCCATCGCTGCTCGGCTGAGTGAAGACGACTCAAGGTAGGATGATCTTCAGGGGATTAGTGTTAGGTTATTTTAAGGGGGGTTTGGGTTAGATTAGGGGTATGTGGGTGGTGGGTTTTAATGTTGGGGGGGTTGTATTTTTCTTTTACAGGCAAAAGAGCTGAATTCTTTGGGGCATGCCCCACAAATGGCCCTTTTAAGGGCTGGTAAGGTAAAAGAGCTTTGAACTTTTTTAATTTAGAATAGGGTAGGGCATTTTTTTATTTTGGGGGGGTTTGTTATTTTATTAGGGTGCTTAGATTAGGTGTAAGTAGCTTAAAATTGTTGTAATATTTTTAAAATGTTTGTAACTTATTTTTTTTATTTTTTGTAACTTAGCTTTTTTTATTTTTTGTACTTTAGTTAGTTTATGTAATTGTATTTAATTGTAGTTATTTGTAGGTAATTTATTTAATTAATTTAATGATAATGTAGTGTTAGGTTTAATTGTATTTCTTTTAGCTAGGTAGTTATTAAATAGTTAATAACTATTTAATAACTATTCTAACTAGCTAAAATAAATACAAAGTTACCTGTAAAATAAATATAAATCCTAAGATAGCTACAATGTAATTATTAATTATATTGCAGTTATCTTAGGGTTTATTTTACAGGTAAGTATTTAGTTTTAAAAAGGAATAATTTAAGTATAGTGTAGTGTTAGGTGTAATTGTAACTTAGGTTAGTTTTTATTTTACAGGTTAATTTCTCTTTATTTTAGCTAGGTAAGCTATTAAATAGTTAATAACTATTTAATAGCTATTGTACCTAGTTAAAATAAATTGAAATTTGCCTGTAAAATAAAAATAAATCCTAAGATAGCTACAATATAATTATTATTTATATTGTAGCTATATTAGGGTTTATTTTAAAGGTAAGTATTTAGTTTTAAATAGGATTAATTTAGTTCATAATAGAAATATTATTTAGATTTATTTAATTAATATTTAAGTTAGGGGGTTGTTAGGGTTAGTGTTAGACTTAGGTTTAGGGGTTAATAATTTTATTACAGTGGCGGCGGTGTAGTGGGGGGCAGGATAGGGGTTAATACATTTATTATAGGTGGCGACGGTGTAGGGGGGCAGGATAGGGGTTAATAAATTTAATATAGGTTGCGGCGGGGTCAGGGAGCGGCGGTTAAGGGGTTAAACTATTTATTTAGTTGCGGCGAGGTGCGGGATCAACAGGATAGGGGTAATAACTTTATTATAGAGGGCGATGGTATGGGGGGGCAGGATAGGGGTTACTAGGTATAATGTAGGTGGCAGCGGTGTCCGGGAGCGGCGGTTTAGGGGTTAATACATTTATAAGAGTTGTGGCGGGGTCTAGGAGCGGTGGTTTAGGGGTTAATACATTTATAAGAGTTGCGGTGGGGTCTAGGAGCGGCGGTTTAGGGGTTAATAAATTTATAAGAGTTGCGGCGGGGTCTAGGAGCGGCGGTTTAGGGGTTAATACATTTATATAAGTTGCGGCGGGGTCTAGGAGTGGCGGTTTAGGGGTTAGTAACTTTATTTAGTTGCGGGGGGCTCCGGGGGCGCCGGTATAGGGGGTAGAACAGTGTAGTTTAGTGTGGGTGCTTAATGACAGGCTAGCAAGAAAGCTGTAAAAAAGCCGAAGAGCAGCGAGATCGGATGAGTGATAACTCTCACAGTCCGCTGCTCATCGCCCCGTACTTGGTGCGCGGCTTTTTGACAGCTTTTTTGATAACTTAGGCGAATTTTTGCAGGTCCGCGGTGATGTGAGGCGAGCTTAGGCGGGCGTATTGGGCCAGCGAAGGCAGGAAAAGTAGACACGTTGATAACTACCCCCCACAGACTCATGTGATCAAACCTGAACAGCAAGGGCTCCAAAGTTGTATCGGCAGCTTGATAAATGGAACCTTTTCTCTTTGCTTACATTTGCTTGGAATACTCTTCTAAATAGCTTTGTTTCTGAAAACATAGTATTCAGGCAGATTTATTTGGTTGCATGGACATGTGTTAATACTGGAAATTTCTTTCTCTTCACATGATTGAAAATTGTATGTAATTACAATATACCATGACTGATATTTCTGCACAATTACACAACAATATTTCTCCATCTGAGCAAACTAAAGTAGGCAGTTAACTAGCTAGGCTAATATTCAACACTCCATCCTTCAAACACATCATTATATGATTTTGAAGCCTTTGTATTGAAATATATCCCATATTTTCCTTACATCTCATGTCATATTTCTCTTCTTTTTACTTTTCTATTGTTTCTCTGCTTTTATGAGCCTTCTTGTTTACTTTCACTTCCCCTGATGCTGCTGATATCTGATTGATCTGGTCATGTAGATCAATCTCTATACTATACATATCTATTTCAACACATATTTATCTCACATAACTTAAAACATGGCTACATTAAAGGGACAGTCTAGTCAAAATTAAACGTTGGTGATTCAGAAAGGGAATGTAATTTTAAACAACTTTTCAATTTACTCGTATCCCCAAATTTGCTTTGTTCTCATGGTAATCTTAGTTGAAAGCTATTTTAGGTAGGCTCATATGCTAATTTTGAAGCCCTTGAAGGCCGCCTCTTATCTGAATGCATTTGACAGGTTTTCCACAGCTAGATGGCGTTAGTGCATGTTTGCCATATAGATAACATTGTGCTCACGCCTGTGGAGTTACTTATGAGAGGGTACTAATATGCAAAAAACCAAGTCTGTCAAAAGAACTGAAATAAGGGGGCAGTCTCCAGAGACTTAGATAAAAGGTAATCACAGGGGTAAAAAGTGTATTAATATAACTGTGTTGATTATGCAAAACTGGGGAATGGGTAATAAAGGGATTATCTATCTTTTTAAACAATAAAAATTCTGGAGTAGACTGTCCCTTTAATTCAAGTTACTCTGTTCATGCTCCTTTTTTTGCTTAAAATGTTTTGTCTTCTGTTGGTCAAGTAACTGTTTTATTATATTATCATGTAAAACACAACATTTACTTAAAGAAATTTGATTTACCTTTTAAAATAGCAATATGAAGTGAATCAGGCATTTCTAAATGAAAAGAGCTACTGAATTTGAACTACAATACATATTAAAGTATTTACAACTTCAGAGCAGTTAAACAAATCCATATTGAATTACATTTTCTCAGTAACAGATGGTCTCTATTGTAAAAACAAAAAGCTAATGGCTTATAGGTTTATGAGTGTCAATATGTTTTAGGCATAAAGTTATCAGCTTTGTCTTTCATACACTGGTTGTAAATTATTTTTCTAAGCTCAGAGTATTAGTCACTCCTAGCAGTTATTGATAAAGAAACAATACTTCTAAATGTCAGAGACATACAAACATAAACACTTTGAATCATTAATTTAGTATTTGATTATGATTCCAGTTCCTTCTAAAATTATATATCATAGATATGAGGATCTAAAGATTTTAAAATTCCCCAAAAGTTCCTCCCCAAACCTCATATTGCTTCAATGATGTTTTCAATCAAATGTAATATACCAGTATAAACATGTCTTTAATATTTTGGAACCATGGTTCAGAAATCAATTAATGTTTGATAACATTAGAGTCAGTGCCTTAAAACATCTGATACATATAAAGCACAACCTTGACCTTTAAAGTTGTCAATCCCCGGCCCAACATAATAACACCTTTATAAAGCTACTTACTTATATAAATAAGACTTGCACACACAACTTTTGGTATAAAATTGGCCGCAGCCATTTTATTAATAACAATAATTTAAATATTAAATATAATAAAACATTTTAAACAGAACATACCTAATGTTCTTAATTAACATTAAACATTAAACATATTGCCAATTCCCCACAGCGGTGCTAGTTCTCAAACCCACAAAAAACAACATGGCCGTCATTCAAAAAACTGGACTCAACTATATCCACGTTGAGTCCGTACCAAGCACACCTCCACTTTAATAGGGAACCCCTTGTCCCTATAATAAACCAGTTGCCCGCTCACCCCATGGAGAGGCAACTTCTTAAAATCCTCCAAATCACTTGGCCATATTGCTTAAAATATTTGTCTGGGAACTAGCACCCCCGCCTTGCTGCGACAATCACAAAACAAGGAAGGAACACCACATATTCAGGGAGGGAGGGAGGGAGCACTTTTCAAAACAATTTTCTGACAAGCTGATGACAGATTCTCCCGCTCTTTTCTTAAGTACGCCGTGGCGCATGCTAGCCCCGCCCATTACCTCTTAATACCCAATCAGAACAAACCAGGCCTATTCCTCCAAAGGTCAAGGCCCCTTCCCGTTACTCCGCACTCCCAGGGGCTCCTTGACCTTTAAAGTCGTCAATCCCTGGCCCAACATAATAACACCTTTATAAAGCTACTTACTTATATAAATAAGATTTGCACACACAACTTTTGGTATAAAATTGGCCGCAGCCATTTTATTAATAACAATAATTTAAATATTAAATATAATAAAACATT
Source organism: Bombina bombina (assembly GCF_027579735.1). Lineage (NCBI taxonomy): Eukaryota > Metazoa > Chordata > Amphibia > Anura > Bombinatoridae > Bombina > Bombina bombina. The sequence goes on along the minus strand of NC_069502.1, from coordinate 1,074,623,096 downwards.
TTTAACAGAACATACCTAATGTTCTTAATTAACATTAAACATATTGCCAATTCCCCACAGCGGTGCTAGTTCCCAAACCCACAAAAAACAACATGGCCGTCATTCAAAAAACTGGACTCAACTATATCCACGTTGAGTCCGTACCAAGCACACCTTCACTTTAATAGGGAACCCCTTGTCCCTATAATAAACCAGTTGCCCGCTCACCCCATGGAGAGGCAACTTCTTAAAATCCTCCAAATCACTTGGCCATATTGCTTAAAATATTTGTCTGGGAACTAGCACCCCTGCCACCGACTGGTCTGCTCAAGCAGCCCAGTCCCGCCAAACCCAAATTTTTTCCCAAAGCTTCTTTGATATCAAACAAAAATAGCTGCAGCCCAAATTGATTGAAATGAACTCCATCTTTTAGATAAAATTCATCAGCCCCTTCAACTTCAAAATCAGGGTGAAAAACAACACCCCCCCCAACCTTCTTACAAAGGAACTCATTATTTTATTAATTTTTTTACAGCTCCTTTCAAGTTTTTCATAATCCCAGGCTGATCTCCAAACCAGCCATGGAGTGATCTGTGACCAAATTATCTTTATCTCAGGATAAAGATCTTTAATATTGCCCAAATCTCTTTTAATCCTTCTGACTAGTTCTTTTTGTGGAATAATACCCAAATCATTCCCCCCCAAATGCAACACTAAAACATCAGGGCTATGGAACACCTTACTGTATTCAACAAATACTGGAAACAAAAGCTCCCAACACATGCCCCTAATCCCAAACCATTTGACTTCCCATTGACCAACTGGACACCCGAGCTGCAGGCCGCCCTTTTTCTTGCTGGCCTCAGCATTGGCCCAATAAATAAATGAATGCCCCATCACCCATACGATCCTCACACTTGAAAATAAAAGAAAAACATTCAGGATGCTATTTGCTCAGACATTCCCACAACATTCTCCCCCTTTTTTTTTAAACTCTCAAATCAGGCCTAACATAAGATTTATAACGATTTGATCCCCATCTCCCAATCTGTTTCACTATATCCTCCCTCAAACCCAGTATAGAAGCTTCAGTAGCGGCCCCTATACGAAATGAATGAGACCCAAAATCCAATGGATTAAAGCCCAATAACCCAATTGATCCTTTTAAAATGGCCCTAAATTGATACTGTGACAAAAAGGAACCATCAGAATGAATTAATAACGGGCCATCTTGCGAAGGCCGTATGGTCCCATAATGCAACAATACCTGGCAAGGACATACTACTGACCCACTAGGGAATAGAACTATATTCTTGCCTTTTTTATAAATGTCAGTTTTACTACTCCTCAATAAAATTTCCACCCTATTTTCGTCCCTTATCACATCTTATTTCTGTAAACCCCCAGAAACCCTTCTGCTAGGGCTTACTAATTCCGATATCCGGAAGGCCCCGAAAAAGGCTAAAACAAAGGCCGTTCAAAACAATGTTATTTCAAATGCTGATGAACAAACATAAGACAGCACTACCCAAATTTTTTCCAGCAACGTAAATGTAATAGGCCTTCTATTATCTATATTCTTCGCCTTCTTTTTCAAACCTTTAAGGACCTGACGTACCCAAAAAACTTTTGTAATATCACATATACCCAATAAACGAAATCTAAAGGCTAATGCCGCCAATCTTTTATCCATATTGGATGCTGACAAACCCAAACCTCCCCAATGCCACATCCATTCCAATAAGCAACCCGTGACATCATCAGTCCCTTCCTTAAGTTCAGCCTGACCTAACCACATTTCCCATTCTCTCCAGACTGATACGTAGGAAGACCAAGTACCTGGAGCCAAAGAATTTTTAACTAACTCAGCCAGTCCTCCTCCCCAAGCCTCCATAATTGATCCGGGAAACTCACTCAGACTGCATCGGCCTGAGACGCTAGCTCCCGAAAACGGATCCACTGTGAACGAGATAAAGCATCTGCTATCAAATTACACTTACCAGGGATATGTTTTGCCCTGACAAAAACATTCATACTCAAAAATTAAAAAAAAAAACTGGCAAGGAGGAAGCAGATAACGAGTTGATAGCAGAAACAACACCCATATTATCCGTGTGGAATAATATAGATTTATTAACCAAGTCACCCTCCCAAACAAATAAAGCTACCAATATCGGAAACAGTTCAAGAAATACCAGGTTTCGAGTTAAACCAAGGCCCACCCAATCCTGAGGCCACACATCCATACACCAATGGCCCTGAAAATATGCCCCAAAACCAACACCACCAGCTGCATCAGTTACCAAATCCAAATCCACATTGGAAACCCGAGCTTCCATGAAGATTGCCGTTCCATTAAAATTTTTAAGGAACTCTAACCAAACCCTCAAATCATCTTTGTGTCCTTTTTTAACCCTCACAAAATGATGAGGCTTGCTAACACCAGATGTGGCCTATGACATTCTCCTGGAAAACACTCTTCCAATGGGAATGATTCTGCAAGCAAAATTCAATTTCCCCAACAGTGATTGCATTTCCCACAAAGTCACCTTACGAACACCAAGAAACCGCTGAATCATTTCCGACAAATCCACAATCTTTTCCCTCGGCAACCTACATTCCATCTTAGCCGAATCGATTGTTATCCCCAAAAAATGAAGGGCCGTAACTGGACCCTCAGATTTTTCCATTGCAATAGGAACCCCAAATTCAGATGCCATTAAATAAAAACAATCCCTCAACTTCAAACAAACATCCGAATCAGGAGGACCCACAAACAGAAAGTTATCGAGACTTATCCTTAACAAACCATTTCAAAAAGGAACTAAAACACTCAAACAATGAACAGGAAATGGAACACCCCATCGGAAGACAAAGGTTCACATAAAAAACTCCATCAAAGCAGCAACCCAAAAGGTAGTGAGAAGAAGGATGAACCAGAAGCAACCGAATCTTCTGCTTCGATATCCACCCTAGCCAGCCAAGCAAACTGACCCGCTTCCCTGACCATCTTAACCGCCAGGTCAAAAGATGCATAGGACACTGACGATAATTCATCCGGAATGCCATCATTCACGGACCCACCTTTTGGGAAAGACAGGTGGTGAATAAGTCGAAATTTACCCGGATCCTTCTTAGGTACCACACCCAAAGGTGAAATACGCAAATGAGGGATTGGGGGAACTTTAAAAGGCCCCACCATTCGACCCAACAAAACCTCCTTCTCAAGTTTACTCTTTACAACATCTGGCCATTCCCTAGCTGACTTCAGATTGCCTCTATAATAAACAACACCCCCAGAAGATGGAATTTTAAAACCGTATTCAAAGCCATGCCACAATAACAAAGCTTTTTTCCTAAAACCCTTTTGTTTAGCGTAAAGTACGAGCCACAGCTCCATCCCGCTTAACCTCACCAGAGTTACTCCCTTTTTCAGGCAACTCCTGGGCTTCACCCAATTTGTTCTTTCTGAAACACTTGGAAAATGGGTGAGCACCTCCGCACCCCGAACACTCATGCCTGAATTTACAAGCTGATCCCCATTTACAACCTTTCTCATTGAAAGCGAAGCAGAATCCCTTTTTAACTGTTGCCGACAACCCACTCTGGAGCAACCCGCCGGCTCCCCCATGAAAAGGCTGCGAAGACCTTAACGGGGTCATTATCTTGAGCCAAAGACCCATATCCTGATCATCCCATTTCATCTCAGGCTTAACCGACAAACGTTGCCTAAATTGCTCATCATAAACCCACCAAGCCATACCCCCATATGTTCTCTGAGCAGCAGCAACTTCATCTAAATAACAAAAAAGAGCTGCTCCCTGTTCAGGAAACTTACCAGCAAACACACTGGCATAAATAACAAAAGCTTGAAACCAATTGGTAAAGGTTTTTGGTAGTTTTCTGTACCGTTTTTTTCCTCTCTTCTTCCTCCTTTTTTGACGCATCTTTCTTTGAATCCTCAGGTTTTTCAAAAGATTGGTCAAGCGGTAAAAGAGAAAATAATTCAATAAATTCCCTCTTCCAGATCTTTTACCTTAACTCAACCGTCAAGTGCATACCTAAAGGCCCGATAGAACACAAACAAGACCTAGCCAAAGCTGTATCAGCAATTTTGAGTTCAGGGCCCCCCAACCCTTTATTCTCAATATTAACTGAGTTGACTGGGGCAATCCAACTGCTTGTGCCTGAATTGCTGACCCCTCACCTTTAGTGGCCTCAACAGAACCCCATACTGACACATTTGGCAATGCAGATCCAGGAGGAACCCAAGAATTGGCGAGTCCTCCTGGAACTTTAGCACCTTCTAACTTAGCTAACAACTCCCTTAAACCCCTTAAACCCATTCTCAAATCCCCTTGATGGCCAAAATTAAGATTGTTGGCCGTACTCACCCCTGCTTCATCTCCCTTCGAATTAGAACGTCCCGGCATCAGAACGCCGTCCTCTATATCAAGCCTGATATTATCCGTCCAAGATTCCTGCAGGCCATAAGCTTCCCTGCTCAGGCCGTCATTTCCCACCACCAGAAAACCAGGAGGATTCACAGGCCATGACCCAATCTCATTCCCTTCTGAAAAATAAGCATTATTAGAAACAGGCAAATTCTCAACCACATCAACATTCCCACCCCTCAAATTTCTTATCTCACCCCTTAAAATTAAATCGCTCGATGCCCTAAACGCTGGCCTAAACTGGCAAAGAGGACCAACCGTACGAGGAGAAGGAGGTATAAAATCCTCCTCAGAGGAATCTAAATATAAGGTTAAATCCTCCCCGCCAGTACCAGCGTCCGCATCAGGCTGATTCTCAATTACTTCATCCCCCCTAACTCTTTCATCTAACACTTGAAAAGTCTGTTCCTCAAAACTGCTACTAGGCCTCAAAACCTGGGCCGTCCTTGAAACTTTATGTACCTGCGCTTCTACCACATGAGATAAAACAGACGAGCCTGAAACCCCTGCTTCCCTTCTATCCTCGACTCTCTGTCTTTCTACTACACCTACTGACCTAACGCTATTTGCTTGCTCATTATCAACCCTCACTAAGCTAGGCCTCAACGAACCATCACCTTTATTAACTTCCTTCCTTTACTAGACTCTTTCTGGCATAAAACGGCCGTCTTACCCTGAGGCAAAGAATCACCCTCTTTTCCCGAAACTATCACTTTTTCCGGTACAGGAACACTGCTGTAGGATGGTATAGCAGGCTGCCTGGTCTCCGCTTCAACCTGCCGACTCCCAGAACCGGAACCTGTTCTCTTCTTCATGGTTGACTTTACCCCCGGACTGGGGCTGGATCTTCTGCGGCCGCCGGTACTTCCTTCAGAATCCGGATCCAGACGAACCGGAGGCCTGGAACACCTTACCGGTCTAGGAGAAGCAGCCTCTTTAGCCACCATCTCTCCGGTATCCGGAACCAGCAGTGGACGGAGCTTTTCTTTGAGCCAGGTAGGGCCCCTTTTTACCGCTTCCTCTTTAAGCTGCTCTAATAGAGCATCAAACTGCACCATAGCAATATCCAAAACTCAAACGAACGAGCACTTTTCGAAATAATTTTCTGACAAGCTGATGACAGATTCTCCCGCTCTTTTCTTAAGTACGCCGTGGCGTGTGCTAACCCCGCCCATTACCTCTTAATACCCAATCAGAACAAACCAGGCCTATTCCTCCAAAGGTCAAGGCCCCTTCCCGTTACTCCGCACTCCCAGGGGCTCCTATACTTTGCTTTGTACTCAAGAATGATATGAAATTAACTTTTGTATAGGCCTTTATAGAAATCTTTTATGTGAGGGAAATCAAACACCTGTGCTCTCCTACATGAATAGTGCAATCCACACTATACTACAGCACACATGATACATATTACCCATGAACTTGTTATACTAGAGCAAAAATAAATGCAAGTGGTATGAATTGTGCTTCAGCAAAACTTTAGACTCCATAACACTTGCATTTCTGTGCTCCACGAGTAATCTGTAAATAAATGTTACACTTCATTAACAGCATCGTATTTTGATTTATGCTGGCTTCATATTAAGAGATTTTAGAAGTGCTGTATAAGTAAGGTGACCATATTGCTGCTTTTAAAAGGGACACATATGAAAAAAACATATGTCAGGGTTCTTATACAAAACATTTATTTAAACAGCCCTGGAAACATAGCCCTGTCATATGTATTTTTCATGTGTACCTTTTTAAAGCGGCAATATGGTCACCCTATGTATAAGGAAAACCTAAAGCTAGCTTGTAATTATTGATCATTTGTTATTAATTGCGCAAGGATGAGTGCAAAATAACTCAACATACAATATCAATTGCACTCCACTTGTAATCTAGGCCTTAGTTTTCTATAGATGAGTTTTCTGTCTATCAAGATAGTTTCATATTTCAAAATAACCATATACAAATAAAATAATGAGGGAGATCAGTGAGTCCTACAAAGGTTAAGGGTTTCTTAAATAACACTTTAAACACAATCAAATGACATCCTTATCCTACCTGACACCCACTGTGCAAGAGATGGGATGAAGTTCAAGTTCAGGAACCAGTTGCAGGTTTAAGGTTAACTGGAACACTGGGAAGGATGGTAAGGTTCACTCAGCAACACAAAAGAGTAGTCCAAAAACAATCCAGGGACAAGAACCAGAAGAGTCAAATATAACCAGATGATAAATCAAGGGTAGCCGGCAGAAGGGTAATCCAATAAACAGTTCCTGAAGTCAGCAAGCAGGTTATCAATCCAAGATAAGCAACAGAGGAGCTGGCAGGTAGCAGGGTCTGAGAAACAAGACATGGTCAAACCAGGATAAGCAAAGTATAAACTTTAGAGTCAAGGTTTCTATGACAGAATAACCAGGCATATAATGACATCATCACGGGCCTTTTAAAATTTCCTGTGTAATGTCTGGTGCCAGTTCTGTGGCAAGATTACTTTCGATACTCAGTGCCGGATTGGCCCGCCAACATACCGTGAAATTTCCTGGTGGGCTAGTGGCACTCTGGCACCCCAGGGCCACATTCCTTGTGCAGAGGGAGCCTCCAGTTGGACGCCAGTACCACAGGGCCACTTCCTATGTGCATAGGGAGCCTCCTGCATGGTCAGAGAGCGAGCCTTGTGCTCTGCTCCTGACAGCCACAAAGTAAAGGGCTGGGTAGTGCGGTCTTAACAAATGTCCAGGGCTGGTCTGATCTCCCAGTCCAGCCCAGCTGATGTTGTTATCGCAAATAGTGCTACCTTTAGTGCAAGTACCAAGGTCAGACACATAATTAATGTCTATAAGGACATTCGCCCTCTCTGTTTCTAGCTGACCCAGCCCCTATAGTAGTACTAGCTCCAGATCTCTCCTTAGGCTTCAGATCAGCAATAACCACCTTACAGTATTGACTGCACTAACCCCAGGCTCATAGCATACCTGGGATCGTTCTTTAACTTTGACATGCTGAGCACTGACATGCTGTTGGAGGTAATCAGCAGACTGAACAATACTTTAGAGTATATATAATATATATGTATATGTGTATTGGTAACAACAATGTATTAATACTAAACGATGCGGTGAAACTGCTGCCTAGTTGTGAAACAATACATTTGCATCAGGAAATTATAGTTTTGTTTTTAATTTTTACATGCTAAGTATTATGTTATTATTTCATTGGGTTAAAAATAAAGTGAAAGCTAATAATGTAGCTTTATGTCGATATTTACTTTCTAAGAGCAAATATTATAATTCTGCTGATAATTCATTCAGTACAATGCTATTTTAATCATCCTGCCTGTGTCCTTCTAACTGCTTCTACCACAGCACATGGTGCTTTCACACTGTTTTAATTAAGCAACTGGAGGGTTTATCTCTTACAAACTCACTACATATAAATATTTTATTAGTTTTAAAAGTAACACACACACATATATATATATATATATATATACAGTGTGTGTATGTATATATATATATATATACGTTGATTGCAGTAGCCATGTTAGTCCAGAGATTTAGATATCAAAATAACAAGAGTATTGCATTGAGCAATGATACTTTTTTTATTGGACTAACTATACATTTATAAGTTGACAAGCTTTCGGAAGAGTTCCTTCCTTTATCAAGTCTGAAGCAATACTGACCAATTCAATGGAATTTACAGATTATATCTTAAAACACAGAATAGCTAAGAAGACAGAAAGTGCAGGGAGAGGAGGAGGTGTCGTAAAAATCATGAGGGGGGCTTAGGTAACAGGCAGACAGTGTCCAGTGTAGGAGAACAGACAGGGGAAATATATAGCTATACATAGAGCATATACTGACATAAAGTTATATATCAACATTGAATCAATATCTATAAAGATGTGAAATTGTATATACAGGGGGAGTACAAAAGTAAAAAAAAAAAAAAAAAAAAGGACAAAAGTGTGGACATAGGCTTACCTGTGTACCTATGTATAAAGAATGTGGAATATACAATGTAATTGACTAAATGAAAGTATATTACAAAAAATTTTGATAATGTGTTAAGAATCCAGAGTCCACATTTAGTCCAGAATTAAACAGGTTGAAGTGCATTATCATTTTCATTTCAAAGGTTTTTCTTTCCATGGTGTTTTTGAAGTTGCCTCTGAGAATTTTGATTTTGAGATTTTGGATGGAGTGGTCAGGTTGGGTGAAATGGTGACCAACAGGGGTGCAGTATTTTGTTTCACAATGGTTTTTGATTGAGTGTCTGTATAAGTTCATTCGAAGGTGCAGTTTTTGGCTTGTTTCTCCAATATAGCATCCCATTTCACATGCAGTGCAATGTATCATGTATACCACATTTGCAGATATACATGAATATGCCCCTTTAATGTTATAAGATTTATTATTGTGGTTTGCTGTGCTGCTTTCACAAACGTGTTGACACAGTTTGCAGAGTGCTTTATAGCAGCACTTGGTTCCATTCTGAGTGTTCTTTTTCTCAAGGGGTAGCTTCCTATGTACCAATTTCTGTTTTAGGTTAGGTGGTTGTCTGTATGCCAGGATTGGGGGTTTTGGAAAGATTTTTTTGAGTGTGGGATCCTCTAAGAGTAGTGGCTGTAAGTCTTTTATGATTTTTCGTATCCCTTCCACAGCAGGGTTGTATTTGACTACTAGTGGGATACGTGATATGTTTTTCTTCTCCCTGTATTGTAGTAAGTGTTCACTAGCTTTATAAAAGACACCACTGATTTTCTTAACAAAATCAGCCAGATAACAGAATTGCCAGAGGATACTATACTTGTGACAATGGATGTGGAATCCCTGTACAGCAATATTCCACATAAAGATGGTATTGATGCCTGCTTAAACTTTCTTTACTCCAACAGCCCTAACCAGACATATAGTGCTTCTACAGCCAGTAAACTTACAGAATTTATACTTACTCACAATTATTTCATCTTCAACCACTCCATCTACTTACAAACCATGGGAACAGCCATGGGCACCAAAATGGCACCACAGTACGCAAACCTCTTCATGGCTGACATAGAGCAGAGATTCCTAGCCACTCACCCTCACAAACCCTTCAAATACTTTCGCTACATCAATGATATTTTCATCATATGGACAGAAGGAGAAAAAAACCTTGAACATTTTCATAAATCATTTAATCTATTTCATGCATCAATCAAGCTTAAAATGAACTTTTCTAGAGACTGTGTCAGCTTCCTGGATACAACAATATCCATCACAAATGGCAAACTGCACTCATCTGTATACAGGAAACCAACAGATAGATGCAGCTACCTCCACAGCTCCAGCTCCCACCCCAATCACATTAAAAAATCCATAATCTACAGTCAGGCTACAAGATACCACAGAATTTGCTCAGATACCAAGGACCGTGACAAACACCTCATCACACTGTCCCAATCATTCAGAGAAAAAGGTTACAAAACAAGGATTATAAATAAAAAAATTAACTCTGCCCTCAATACTCCACGTGAACACTTACTACAATACAGGGAGAAGAAAAACATATCACGTATCCCACTAGTAGTCAAATACAACCCTGCTGTGGAAGGGATACGAAAAATCATAAAAGACTTACAGCCACTACTCTTAGAGGATCCCACACTCAAAAAAATCTTTCCAAAACCCCCAATCCTGGCATACAGACAACCACCTAACCTAAAACAGAAATTGGTACATAGGAAGCTACCCCTTGAGAAAAAGAACACTCAGAATGGAACCAAGTGCTGCTATAAAGCACTCTGCAAACTGTGTCAACACGTTTGTGAAAGCAGCACAGCAAACCACAATAATAAATCTTATAACATTAAAGGGGCATATTCATGTATATCTGCAAATGTGGTATACATGATACATTGCACTGCATGTGAAATGGGATGCTATATTGGAGAAACAAGCCAAAAACTGCACCTTCGAATGAACTTACACAGACACTCAATCAAAAACCATTGTGAAACAAAATACTGCACCCCTGTTGGTCACCATTTCACCCAACCTGACCACTCCATCCAAAACCTCAAAATCAAAATTCTCAGAGGCAACTTCAAAAACACCATGGAAAGAAAAACCTTTGAAATGAAAATGATAATGCACTTCAACCTGTTTAATTCTGGACTAAATGTGGACTCTGGATTCTTAACACATTATCAAAATTTTTTGTAATATACTTTCATTTAGTCAATTACATTGTATATTCCACATTCTTTATACATAGGTACACAGGTAAGCCTATGTCCACACTTTTGTCCTTTTTTTTTTTTTTTTTTTTTACTTTTGTACTCCCCCTGTATATACAATTTCACATCTTTATAGATATTGATTCAATGTTGATATATAACTTTATGTCAGTATATGCTCTATGTATAGCTATATATTTCCCCTGTCTGTTCTCCTACACTGGACACTGTCTGCCTGTTACCTAAGCCCCCCTCATGATTTTTACGACACCTCCTCCTCTCCCTGCACTTTCTGTCTTCTTAGCTATTCTGTGTTTTAAGATATAATCTGTAAATTCCATTGAATTGGTCAGTATTGCTTCAGACTTGATAAAGGAAGGAACTCTTCCGAAAGCTTGTCAACTTATAAATGTATAGTTAGTCCAATAAAAAAAGTATCATTGCTCAATGCAATACTCTTGTTATTTTGATATCTATATATATATATATATATATATATATAAAATGCAAATGTTAAAAAATGCTAATTTGTTATACTCTAACAATGTTTGGGGAAAAACTGTTTAGAAAAAATCAGGATACAAAGCCTTGAAAATACTTGTATTGGACTTATAACTTATTATCCCATTTAGGGCTAGACTATGAGTGGAGCAGTATTTTGCGCTACAAGTAAGCTTATTGTGCGTGTCGGTATTACAAGTTAAAAGTAAAAAGCTAACCCGACGTGTGCAAAAAGCAGAAGTTTGAATATAGCAACTGTGTTAATGTATCCTACTTGTACTCAAACCTGATAGCATTTCTCAAGTGCACTAACCTTACATGAAAAATATCTAGTTAAAAATGCATAGAATATATTCCCCTATGTGCAGAACATTGGAATGTGAAATATTTACAGTAAATACACAGTATGACACTTTATTAAATATAAATATTGTATAAATGTGATTTTTCATGTTTTCATCTTTCATTCTTGACTGCAAAGGGTTCCAATGCACTTATTTATATGTCTATATATGTATACATATGCATATATGTTGTTTTATATGTGTATATACGTCTTTAAACACATAACTACAGATATAAATACATACATAAATATGTACATATAAAAACACACACATATATATATATATATATATATATATACATACATATACATATTTAGACATGTATGTATTTCTATGTTAAAGCTCTTTGCAGTCCTTTTTTTTTGTAACTGTACTGTTAAATGTATATTTCATGTGTTTTATGCAACTTATTTGTTGAGCTTAACAATTAACCTTATTTGTTGAGCATAACAGTTAACAGTTAACCAGATGTCATCAGTGGGTGGAGCTTGACAGCCATTTAAAACTGGCCAGAAATAATATTAATTTCAAAATAACTGTTTTACCGTTCCTATGCATGATATAGAAAGGGGTGTAGGATGCTATTTGCAGCTAAATCTAAGGTAAGACTTTAACATGACTAAGGTGTAGACTGTCCCTTTAACCTTTAACCCACTCTGGTGCTAATGACGGCTCAGAGCCGTCACTAGCACTCTCCCACCTTGAGGGAGATCTGGGGGCTCCCACCCGCTCCTACCCCGGCGATCGTGCCTGTAGAGTGACAGGCATTGCCGGGGCATCACGTTTTGCGTGGTGACGTCACTCGCAATGACGTGATGACGTCACCGCGCAACTTTATTAACAATAAGGAGAGGGGGCATGCTGATTAGAAGCCTGTAGAGGGTAGTTATCAACGTGTCTACTTTTCCTGCCTTCGTCCGCCCAATACGCCCGCCTAAGCTTGCCTCACATCGCTGCCGCGGACCTGAAAAAATTTGCCTAAGTTATCAATTAACTACCTAGGTAAAAGAAATACAAAATTACCTGTAAAATAAATCCCAACCTAAGTTACAATTAAACCTAACACTACACTATCATTACATTAATTAAATAAATTACCTACAAATAACTACAATTAAATACAATTACATAAACTAACTAAAGTACAAAAAATAAAAAAGCTAAGTTACAATAAATAAAAAAAATAAGTTACAAACATTTAAAAAATATTACAACAATTTTAAGCTACTTACACCTAATCTAAGCCCCCTAAAAAAATAACAAAGCCCCCCAAAATAAAAAAATGCCCTACCCTATTCTAAATTAAAAAAGTTCAAAGCTCTTTTACCTTACCAGCCCTTAAAAGGGCCTTTCGTGGGGCATGCCCCAAAAAAATCAGCTCTTTTGCCTGTTAATTGTAATTTAGGTTAGGATTTATTTTACAGGTAATTTTGTATTTCTTTTAGCTAGGTAGTTATTAAATAGTTAATAACTATTTAATAACTATTCTAACTAGCTAAAATAAATACAAAGTTACCTGTAAAATAAATATAAATCCTAAAATAGCTACAATGTAATTATTAATTACATTGCAGCTATCTTAGGGTTTATTTTACAGGTAAGTATTTAGTTTTAAATAGGAATAATTTATTAAAGTATAGTGTAGTGTTAGGTGTAATTGTAACTTAGGTTAGTTTTTATTTTACAGGTAAATTTCTCTTTATTTTAGCTAGGTAGCTATTAAATAGTTATTAACTATTTAATAGCTATTGTACCTAGTTAAAATAAATTGAAATTTGCCTGTAAAATAAAAATAAATCCTAAGATAGCTACAATATAATTATTATTTATATTGTAGCTATATTAGGGGTTATTTTAATGGTAAGTATTTAGTTTTAAATAGGATTCATTTAGTTCATAATAGAAATATTATTTAGATTTATTTAATTAATATTTAAGTTAGGGGGTGTTAGGGTTAGGGTTAGACTTAGGTTTAGGGGTTAATAATTTTATTACAGTGGCGGCGGTGTAGTGGGGGGCAGGATAGGGGTTAATAAATTTATTATAGTGGCGACAGTGTAGGGGGGGCAGGATAGGGGTTAATAAATTTAATATAGGTTGTGGCGGGGTCCGGGAGCGGCGGTTTAGGGGTTAATACATATATTATAGCTTGTGGTGGGCTCCGGGAGCGGCGGTTTAGGGGGTAAACACTTTATTTACTTGCGGCGGTGTAGGGGGGACAGATTAGGGGTGTTTAGACTCGGGGTACATGTTAAGGTGTTAGGTGTTTACAGCTCCCATAGGAATCAATGGGATGTCTGGCAGCAGCGAACATGAACTCTTGCTATGGTCAGACTCCCATTGATTCCTATGGGATCCGCCGCCTCCAGGGCGGCGGATTGAAAACCAGGTATGCTGGGCCGTAAAAGTGCCGAGCGTACCTGCTAGTTTTTTGATAACTAGCAAAAGTAGTCAGATTGTGCCGCACTTGTGTGCGGAACATCTGTAGTGACGTAAGAATCGATCTGTGTCGGACTGAGTCCGGCGGATCGAAGCTTACGTCACAAAATTCTACTTTTGCTGGTATCTAGGGCTTGATAACTAAGGCGAATCAGCCTCGCCACAAATACGCTGCGGAATTCCAGCGTATTTGAGGTTGACGGCTTGATAACTAGGCACCTGTATCTCAGGCATCTAAGCAGCTACAGACACCCAAGACCATTGGAAAGGTTATTGCCTTAACTTTCCAATGGTGTAAGTCTTGGGGATCTGGAAAAAATAAAAAAAAGTTAAAACATTTTTTTTCACAAAATAAAAAAATAATTAAATCAGCTTAGCACCCAGGTGGGAAAGTGCTTAGCAATTAAAAATAATAAACAAAGAGCGATTTCGCTATACACTTACTAATTTGCGCCATGTTAGCTACAGACATCACTGCTATCTAAGGTGTTTTCAGAGTGTCAAACTTCCTGACAAAGCAGAAGGTCTAAGAAGCGTTAGTATGCACCAACCAGCTTGATCGACATTGCTAAAAAGACATTACTGCAAATTGCGGTATGCATAAAAGCTAAAATAAAATCTCAAAGCACAAAAAGTAATAGGTGCTTAAAGTTGAACAAACATGTAATTTATATATTATTATGTATCATATGAATCTGTACATAACCTGATCATATTCAATAGTCAACATACATTTGTGAGTATTCATTTAAACAACTATTCATTTATAACTCTGTGTATCCAATATTCAATTTTTGGATATGTGAAAATAAATATGGGGATCTACAACTATAATTATAACTACTGTAAAGATGGTATCCTAGATGCATCAGACAAACCTGCTATCATAATGCCAGATATCCCATAGTCTATGCTTATATTGAGTCAATAACAATAAAACCAAAAAACTTATAATCAAAAAGTATAATTGTATAATACTACTATATAGATTATATCAGTGGTATCTACTAGAAGCAAAAGAAATATGCATCCGTGGGGAAATTACTGTATATATTTCAGCTGTACCTTAATTTAAGTGTATACGTCATAATAGTCACCTTGTAAATACTTTTAAATATTCTATGTCCTCCTAGAGTACACTAGTGATTAATGCCTATACATACCCTCCTCACCACACCTAATATTGACACTAACCATATGCTGGGACCTATATTGTATGTGATAATCATCCAAATCTAATAATATATATCACCTGGTTAGCGATATTAGATACAACTCTAATTGAAATCTGTTATTCAAGCGTTAATCACCCCTCTTTACCCGTATTGGAAAAAGCATCTCAAACTTTACTAACTCAATGTCCATGCGCTACCACATAGCTAGTATGTAAAAGGTCAATATTTCTCCATTATAGAGCTCATCCGTCTGTAACAATAAACTCAGGGCACGATTACATATACAGCGCAGGTTTCGGTGCAAGAGTGGGAACCCGCACCGCCCGTAATTTCACCTCGCACATCGGGGTATTACATATACTGTGCCGTTAGATGCTAAACTGGCATAAGTAGGACAAACTGGTGATCTTCTGAAATGTGCGCAAATACACATTTTAGTTGTCACAAGTAACTTACGCCAGTATTTTGTCCACGGAAATTGTAAATAAAGAGTAGTTTTATGCAAATTAGGCTAACACTCATAAAAATGGACAGATTTCAAATAAAAGTGCAACACGTAATTACGCTATTCAAAATTCATATAAAAACCCATGCGCAACCACCATTTTCTTCAGTGTGTTTGGAATGTTCGTTGAGCTACAACACACTACACTGGAGTGGAGGATTAGTGAGAGTAGAGAGGCGCAAACAGAGAAGTTAGTTAGGTTGCATTGTTGTTTGATTAAGCTTGTACACTTACACATATTTTTACATATTGCACACATATTTTGCATACATACATATACAAAATACACCACACTTTTTTTTCTAACACCTCACACATTTTATTTGATTTTTACAGTGTGATAGGCTGAGTGTTTGGTTGTGATTGTGTGTGATTGAACTGGGAGTGAGTGTGAGTGTGTGTAGTGTGATTTAGTGTGAGGATGGCAGGGAGAGGTAGGGAGGAGGGGAGAGGAGTGACAGGGAGAGGAGTATTGGAGAGGACAGGAGGAGCAGTGCCCTCCCCCATCAGGGAGTAAGTGGAGTGGGGAGAGGGAGAGCTAGAAGGGATGATGGGAGGGGAGATGTCCGAGAGCCCCAGAGAGCAGGCACATTTAGGAAAGGGACAGAGGGTGCACATGGGGACAGAAGGGGGGAGGAGGGAGAGGATAGGGAGGAACCCACACCAGGGACATCACAGGGAGGAAGTCAAGTGTCCATGGAGGATGAGAGGCTGAGATGTCCAAACTTCTCATTTGATGAAAATGTTACCCTTGTCCAGGCCATCGTTGACAATTACAGTGCCCTCTTTGGGCAGGAGAAGGGCAAAGGCATTGCCAGAAAGCAAAAAACAGCATGGTTGGCGGTAGAGGATGCCGTCAACGTGTGGCCCCGCAGAGGAGGACTATTGAGGGCCTGAAAAAGCGGTGGAATGACTGCAAGAGGCGGGTCAAAGAAAAGATGGGGCAGGAAGCTATGCACCAGAGGGGAACAGGCAGTGGTCCATCCCTAGACATTGAGTATAGCACCTGGCAGGAGATGATACGCAGGTCCCTGAGTATCACAGCAGTCCGTGGACTTCCAGGGGCTTGTGACTCAGGGGCTGCAACCACAGCACATCATGCTTTTGAGTAACATCCCACACACCAGTATTATATGTATTTGAGATATAACATCCTTTAATATCACACATTCATGTACACATTGAGGAGCATGGTATTTGGCCTACTAACAAAAACATCTACAATTATATTTGACATTACTGCTACTTAACACAATGCAATTCATGATATGAGGTGGAAAAGTGCAATACTAACATGTCTCAGAATAACAGTTTGACATGAGAATCAGTAGAGGCCCTAGCATGTATCAATGTATATCGTATGCCCATGTGGACATATATCTGACTGTACTAATCCCTCTCATCCTTTGACTCCACAGAACCTCCTGTCATGTATGCTCCCAGGCATGAGCATGGTTGGATGGCTTCAGTTGAGGATCCGGGAGTGATGCCACCACCATTGCCATATGACCCCTGGCAAGATTCCTGGCCAGAGGAATATCCTCCCTTTGGCTTTGAGGGGGAGCCAAGACAGCCACAAAGGGTTTATGTATTTACCCCCCCCCCCCCACAACACAATCTCATGACAGCCAGGGATTTTACCAACAGACAATGTCACAGGAAGTTCCAATTTGACTGTAATGCTTTGTAACAAAAAGTAATAAACTAGTATCCTGATTGTTGTAGGACCACTCAGCCTCACACCTTACCTCAGGTTCTCTCAGATTTAACTTATGAGATCCCTGATATGCTCATCGAACTGAGGGTCACTACTGTAGGGATACAGTGTGAAAGATTAAACCCACGTAGCACATAAGTGGGGAGACACAATTAGTACTATATATTAGTATGCACTGACCGGAAGAGTCCTGGAAGTATTACAGGTCAAATAGATAAATGTACTTTCCATAGGGATGAACAAGCTTCCAATCCATTCAAGTAAAATATGTACAGATCACCACTCACACAAACACTCAGACATCAGGAGCTATTTGCTCTGGATTAGTTGGAACATAAGCCTTTTATGCACTTAACATAGATAGTAATATGAGGTGTTAAGTCTATTATGAATCAAGCATTGGTAGCAGTGGTAACACAATTGAACAGGCTTAAATATGTGCATACAGGTTTCAATAGGCTGCAGAGTTCAGTTTGCTGTAAGCTGGCACATTGTGAAAATAAGCATGAATGAAAAATAGACAAAGTGTTACCCAGTCCAGTATCTTGAAGACTTCAATCCAGCAAGTGCAGTGAGTGTGTGAGGAGGAATGCCTGTGAGGCAGACCGGAGGAGCTGCAGAGGTGACACACTAAACAGAGAGCGTGTGTGAGTGGCAGCAGCCGTTGTGAACAAACGAAAGCCGGGTGTGACGTCACACGCTCCGGATGTAGCTCTCGGGGCAGCTGAACAGTACCGCTGAGTAAAAAGCAAAGTAGCAGGTAACAGAGACAAATGGAGAGACGTAGATACTTGCAGCAGGGAACTTAGTTTGATATGGATTGTAGATAGAACAAGTAGAACAGAAGCTGGTATCACAGAGTTATAGCAGGTAGTGGCTAGGTGTCTTCTAAGGAGCTCAGCATACACTGGACCACTGACAAATTACCAAGCAAAGTGCAAACAAAGGAGGAGCCTTAAATAGGGAAGCACTGTTCAGGTAATTAAAGGTACATACATACAAAACCCATGACATGGACAGGCTGAGTGGTCACACACTGGACATCAGTGGGACTATCAACCAACCATGAGAGCTCCACCATCATCAGCAATTGGATGAGGTCCACTATCATCAGCAATTGGACAAGCTCCACCATCATCAGCAATTGGACGAGCTCCACCATCGGCAGATGGAAATATAGCAGAATCTACAGCTGCACCTCAAGCACCATCAGATGTAGATGACCCTGCCCCACATGAACCAGCAGTTGAAGCTGGCCCTGCCCCACATGAACCATCAGATGCAGGTGACCCTGCCCCACATAAACCAGCATTTGGAGCTGCCCCTGCCCCACATGAAACAGCAGTTGATGCTGACCCTGCACCTCCAGCAACAGCAGATGCAGGTGACCCTGCCCCACAAGCACCTAGAAGCTCTGCTGCTCAAGATCCTGTGGATGCATTGTATTCTCCCCTGGGTGAGGAATACATTGCACTCCAGAGGAGGCTCATAACAAGCACTGAGAGCATACAAAGAGGCCAAGAGAGGTTCTTCAGGAACCATGAAAGATTCATCAGGAGCCAAGAGAGGATAGAACAACGTAGCATAGAGCTACAGAGGGACATGGCAGCATCGTTAAGTGCAAGTGTTCATAACCAGTCACAGATGATACAAATTCTGTCTGATATGCAGATGCAAATGGACAATAGATGAAGAGAACAAAATCAACTCTTGGGTGTGTTGGTTGAACACTTTACACACCAGCAGGACACTGCCTCCAGCCTAACATCTGTGGCCAGCACACCAGCATAAACAGCAGAATCTTCTCAAACCAGGAGAACAAGGAAATCCACTACAGTCACCTCAGCTCCCTCATCCAAGAAGCCAAAAAATAAATAAATATTCTTATAGTTCACCATAAATCTTGTCCTCTGTTATTTACCATATAATTGTCATCCACACCCATGTGAGGTGTGTTTTAGTACACTAATATTGTTAAAACATATAATATGACCTGTGTGGAAATGGCAATAAAAACAGGTAATATTATCATGTTTATGACATATTCTTGTACTATAACTCACATCCACAATAGTTGTTTATTAAGGGTATATATAGTAATATTCACTAAAAAATCAATGTATCTCACATCCAATATAAATTGACACATGGGTATATATAATAGTGATGTTACTGATAGGGTGTGCATTATCAGGTGTTCTAAGGCTGCAGGTGAGAGGTTGTGTTGTCTGTGATTAGTTTGACACAACTGCAAAGAGGCGACCTTCAATAAGGTCTTAGAAATTATCATATGAGCCATCCTAGCTTTAAACTAAAAATACCAAGAGAACAAAGCAAGTATTAGGATTAAATCTGATAGAAGTTTGAAATAGCATGCCCTATTTGAAACAATAAGGTTTTCTTTGGACTTGACTGTCCCGTTATATATTTTGGCATCAATGCCAAGCTGTGTTAACATTAGAATAAATTACACTCCAGTGGGTTCTAAAGAGATGAAGGTAATACAATTATGATTTAATTGTTCTCTCCTCCAAGTATTGTTGATTATTTTGAGAACAAATTTAAAGTAAATAAGCAAGTATATGTCCACAATGTGATAAAGTGATGATATCTGATTCTACCTACAAGCTCAATCCATTTGATTATGTTGTGGCTTCAAACAACAAAATCAGCTATTTCAAATACACAAATAAACCTTAAAAAAACAATATCATAGTATACTGTCCCTTTAACCTTGAGATGCTGCTTAAATGTATGTGTTTGTTATGGCTTCCAGGGAGTTAAGCTGCTTTTTTAGTCAGTGCAAGGGTTGCTGTGCCTGCAATAGTGGCGAGATGAGAATGGAGTAGATTTTCTAAATTTTGCGTGCGTAAGTCCTTACGCTGCATATTGGATACCAAATTGCGCGGCTGTTCTATGTTAGTCTATGGGAATAAAAATTACGGCCGAAGGGTGAAATATACGCGCATAACTTGTATGCTACGCCGTATATGTAATACAAAAATTGCGTAAAATCTGGCAGCGGCAGCTTTTGCGGGTGACGCCGCATATGTAATGGAGCCCTAGATCTATGCCATATTGTTATTCACCAGATTGACCTTCAGTCTATCTTTAGTAAATTTACTTACAATACTCTATTTGCTCAGTCCATGACCATTACAGCTATCATTATTGCAGTACAGAGGTGAATCATATAGAAAAACAGCCATACATAATATATTGTTACCCTTTTCCTATACTGTCCTGTGTCTAAGAACAGGCTTTCAATCATATCATTAAACCTGTTTTATATTTGCCAATTGGGACCCAATCTCCTAGATTACGAGTTTTGCGGTAACAGGGGTGCGGTGCTAATAAGCACTTTTCCCTCACCGCTCATTTGCAGACAACGCTGGTATTACGGGTTTTTACAAACCCGGCGTTAGCCGCAGAAAAGTGAGCGGAGAGCAAAATTTTGCTCCACATCTCACCTCAATACCAGCGCTGCTTACGGTAGCAGTGAGCTGGCAAAATGTGCTTGTGCACGATTTCCCCATAGGAATCAATGGGGAGAGCCAGTTGAAAAAAAACCTAGCACCTGCAAAAAAGCAGCGTTCAGCTCTTAATGCAGCCCCATTGATTCCTATGGGGAAATACATTTTATGTCTACACCTAACACCCTAACATGAACCCCGAGTCTAAACACCCCTAATATTACACTTATTAACCCCTAATCTGCCGCCCCCAACATCGCAGACACCTACATTATATTATTAACCCCTAATCTGCCGCTCCGGACACCTACATTATACTTATGAACCCCCAATTCTGCTGCCCCCAACATCGCTGACACCTACATTATATTTATTAACCCCTAATCTGCCGCCCCCAACGTCGCCGCCACTATATTAAAGTTCTTAACCCCTAAACCTAAGTCTAACCCTAACCATAACCCCCCCTAACTTAAATATAATTTAAATAAATCTAAATAAAATAACCACAATTAACTAAATTATTTCTATTTAAAACTAAATACTTACCTATAAAATAAACCTTAAGATAGCTACAATATAACTAATAGTTACATTGTAACTAGTTTAGGATTTATTTTTATTTTACAGGCAACTTTGTATTTATTTTAACTAGGTAGAATAGTTATTAAATAGTTACAATTACACCTAACACTACACTATAATTAAATTCCCTAAACTAAATACAATTAAATTCAATTAAATACAATTATCTAAAGTACGAGAAAAAAACACTAAATTACAGAAAATAATAAAATAATTACAAGTTTTTTAAACTAATTACACCTAATCTAGTCCCCCTAATAAAATAAAAAAGCCCCCCAAAATAATAAAAAGCCCTACCCTATACTAAATTACAAATAGCCCTTAAAAGGGCCTTTTGCAGAGCATTACCTCAAAGTAATCAGCTCTTTTATCTGTAAAAAAAAGTACAATACCCCCCCAGTAGATTAGGGGTTCATAGGGATAATGTAGGTGGCGGTGGTGTCCAGAGTGGCAGATTAGGGGTTAATAATATAATGTAGGTGTCAGCGATAGCGGGGGCGGCAGATTAGGGGTGTTTAGACTTGGGGTTCATGTTAGGGTGTTAGGTGTAGACATATTTTTTATTTTCCCATAGGAAACAATGGGGCTGCGTTAGAAGCTGGACACTGCTTTTTTGCAGGTGTTAGTTTTTTTCCAACCAGCTCAGCCCCATTGTTTCCTATGGGGAAATCGTGCACGAGCACGTTTAGCCAGCTTACCGCTACCATAAGCAACGCTGGTATTGAGGTGAGATGTGGAGCTAAATTTTGCTCTACGCTCACTTTATGATGCAATCAGCCAATAGGATTGAGCTGGCATTCTATTGGCTGTTCCAATCAGCCAATAGAATGCAAGCTCAATCCTATTGGCTGATCCAATCAGCCAATAGGATTTTTCCAACCTTAATTCCGATTGGCTGATAGAATCCTATCAGCCAATCGGAATTCAAGGGACGCCATCTTGGATGATGTCATTTAAAGGAACCTTCATTCTTCATTAGGACGTCATTTGAAGAGGATGGCTCCGCATCGGCTGGATTGAAGATGGCTCCGCTCAAGAAGGATGAAGATAGAAGATGCTGCTTGGATGAAGCCTTCTGCCGTCTGGAGGACCTCTTCTGCCCCGATCGGATGAAGACTTCTGCCGTATGGAGGACCACTTGTGCCCGGCTGGGTGAAGACGTCTCAAGGTAGGGAGATCTTCAGGGGGTTAGAGTTAGGTTTTTTCAAGGGGGGATTGGGTGGGTTTTAGAGTAGGGGTGTGTGGGTGGTGGGTTGTAATGTTGGGGGGGTATTGTATTTTTTTTTTACAGGTAAAAGAGCTGATTACTATAGGGTAGGGATTTTTTTTTATTTTGGGGGGCTTTTTTATTTTATTAGGGGGATTAGATTAGGTGTAATTAGTTTAAAATTCTTGTAATTCTTTTTTTTCTGTAATTTAGTGTTTGTTTTTTTAGTTATTTAGTTTATTTAATTTAATTGTAAATAATTGTAGGTATTTTATGTAATTTATTTAATTTTAGTGTAGTGTTAGGTGTAATTGTAACTTAGGTTAGAATTTATTTTACAGGTAATTTTGTACTTATTTTAGCTAGGTAGTTATTAAATAGTTAATAACTATTTAATAACTATTCTACCTAGTTAAAATAAATACAAAGTTGCCTGTAAAATAAATATAAATCCTAAGCTAGCTACAATGTAACTATTAGTTATATTGTAGCTAGCTTAGGGTTTATTTTATCGGTAAGTATTTTGTTTTAAATAGGATTAATTTATTTAATTATGTTAAATTAATTTCGTTTAATTTAAATTATATTTAATTTAGGGGGGGTTAGACTTAGGGTTAGACTTAGGTTCAGGGGTTAATAAATTTATTATAGTAGCAGCGACGTTGGGGTCGGAAGATTAGGGGTTAACAAATGTAGGTAGGTGTCGGCGACATTGGGGGAGGCAGATTAGGGGTTAATAAAATTTAACTAGTGTTTGCGAGGCGGGGGTGCGGCGGTTTAAGGTTTAATACATTTATTAAAGTGGCGGCGATGTCCGGTCAGCAGATTAGGGGTTAATAATTATAGGTAGGTGGCGGCGACGTTGGGGGCGGCAGATTATTGGTTAATAAATATAATGTATGTGTCGGCGATGTTAGGGGCAGCAGATTAGGGGTTCATAGGTATAATGTAGGTGGCAGCGATGTCCGGTCGGCAGATTAGGGTTTAAAAAAATGTATTTTAGTGTTTGCGATGTGGGGGGCCTCGGTTTAGGGGTTAATAGGTAGTTTATGGGTGTTAGTGTACTTTGTAGCACTTTAGTTAAGAGTTTTATGTTCCGGAATTAGCCCATAAAACTCTTAAAGGGACAGTCAAGTCCAAAAAGAACTTTAATGTTTTAAATAGGGCATGCAATTTTAAACAACTTCCCAATTTACTTTTATCACCAATTTTGCTTTGTTCTCTTGGTATTCTTAGTTGAAAGCTAAAACTAGGAGGTTCATATGCTAATTTCTTAGACCTTGAAGACTGCCTCTAATCTGAATACATTTTGACCACTAGAGGGCATTCGGTCACATGTTTCATATAGATAACATTGAGCTCATGCACGTAAAGTGACCTAGGAGTGAGCACTGATTGGCTAAACTGCATGTCTGTCAAAAGAACTGAAATAAGGGGGCAGTCAGCAGAAGCTTAGATACAAGATAATTACAGAGGTAAAATGTGTATTATTATAACTGTGTTGGTTATGCAAAACTGGGGAATAAAGGGATTATCTTTCTTTTTAAACAACAAAAATTCTGGTGTTGACTGTCCCTTTAACTACTGACTTTTAAATGCGGTCGAAGTCTTGACAGGAGAGGGTCTACCGCTCACTTCTTCCAAGACTTGTAATACTGGCGTTAGGCAAATCCCATTAAAAAGATAGGATACGCAATTGACGTAAGGGGATTTGCGGTAGCCTCGAGTCATGGAAGAAAAGTGAGCGGTGAGCCTGTACCTGTCAGACTCGTAATACCAGCGTTAGGTAAAAAGCAGCATTGGGACCCCTCAACGCTGCTTTTTAAGGCTAATGCCAAACTCGTAATCTCGGTGCAGGTTTGGGAACTATATGTTCTGAACGTAAAAAAAATGTGTTACTCAGTAGTTGTATTTAAGCGGTTAATATTTGACGATAATATCTTTTAGGCACAGCCGAAAGCCATTCAATTCTAAAGGTTTAAAAGATAAATGCAAAAAATAAATATGGCAGACATTTGTATCCAAATCAAAAATAATAAATAAACAAATAACCCGCTTCACCACACTAAGGCCTAGATTTAGAGTTTGGCGGTAGCCGTCAAAACCAGCGTTAGAGGCTCCTAACGCTGGTTTTGGGCGCCCGCTGGTATTTGGAGTCAGTGATTAAAGGGTCTAACGCTCACTTTACAGCCGCGACTTTTCCATACCGCAGATCCCCCTACGCCATTTGCGTAGCCTATCTTTTCAATGGGATCTTCCTAACGCCGGTATTTAGAGTCGTTTCTGCAGTGAGCGTTAGAGCTCTAACGACAAGATTCCAGCCGCCTGAAAATAGCAGGAGTTAAGAGCTTTCTGGCTAACGCCGGTTTATAAAGCTCTTAACTACTGTACCCTAAAGTACACTAACACCCATAAACTACCTATGTACCCCTAAACCGAGCTCCCCCCACATCGCCGCCACTCGATTAAAATTTTTAACCCCTAATCTGCCGACCGCCACCTACGTTATACTTATGTACCCCTAATCTGCTGCCCCTAACACCGCCGACCCCTGTATTATATCTATTAACCCCTAACTTGCCCCCCACAACGTCGCCGCAAGCTACTTAAAATAATTAACCCCTAATCTTCCGACCGCAAATCGCCGCCACCTACGTTATCCCTATGTACCCCTAATCTGCTACCCCTAACATCGCCGACCCCTATGTTATATTTATTAACCCCTAATCTGCCCCCCACAACGTCGCCGACACCTACCTACACTTATTAACCCCTAATCTGCCGACCGGAGCTCACCGCTATTCTAATAAATGGATTAAACCCTAAAGCTAAGTCTAACCCTAACACTAACACCCCCCTAAGTTAAATATAATTTTTATCTAACGAAATAAATTAACTCTTATTAAATAAATGATTCCTATTTAAAGCTAAATACTTACCTGTAAAATAAATCCTAATATAGCTACAATATAAATTATAATTATATTATAGCTATTTTAGGATTAATATTTATTTTACAGGCAACTTTTTAATTATTTTAACCAGGTACAATAGCTATTAAATAGTTAAGAACTATTTAATAGTTACCTAGTTAAAATAATAACAAATTTACCTGTAAAATAAATCATAACCTAAGATATAATTAAACCTAACACTACCCTATCAATAAAATAATTAAATAAACTACCTACAATTACCTACAATTAACCTAACACTACACTATCAATAAATTAATTAAACACAATTGCTACAAATAAATAAAATTACATAAACTATCTAAAGTACAAAAAATAAAAAAGAACTAAGTTACAGAAAATAATAAAATATTTACAAACATAATAAAAATATTACAACAATTTTAAACTAATTACACCTACTCTAAGCCCCCTAATAAAATAACAAAGCCCCCCAAAATAAAAAATTCCCTACCCTATTCTAAAATACAAATATTACAAGCTCTTTTACCTTACCAGCCCTGAACAGGGCCCTTTGCGGGGCATGCCCCAAGAATTTCAGCTCTTTTGCCTGTAAAAAAAAACATACTATACCCCCCCCCAACATTACAACCCACCACCCACATACCCCTAATCTAACCCAAACCCCCCTTAAATAAACCTAACACTACCCCCCTGATGATCTTCCTACCTTGTCTTCACCATGCCAGGTTCACCGATCCGTCCTGGCTCCAAGATCTTCATCCACCCCAAGCGGGGGCTAGACATCCACTGAAGAAGTCCAGAAGAGGGTCCAAAGTCTTCCTCCTATCCGGCAAGAAGAGGACATCCGGACCGGCAAACATCTTCTCCAAGCGGCATCTTCTATCTTCTTCCATCCGATGACGACCGGCTCCATCTTGAAGACGTCCAGCGCGGATCCATCCTCTTCTTCCGACGACTAGACGACGAATGACGGTTCCTTTAAGGGACGTCATCCAAGATGGCGTCCCTCGAATTCCGATTGGCTGATAGGATTCTATCAGCCAATCGGAATTAAGGTAGGAATTTTCTGATTGGCTGATGGAATCAGCCAATCAGAATATAGTTCAATCCGATTGGCTGATCCAATCAGCCAATCAGATTGAGCTCGCATTCTATTGGCTGATCGGAACAGCCAATAGAATGCGAGCTCAATCTGATTGGCTGATTGGATCAGCCAATCGGATTGAACTTGATTCTGATTGGCTGATTCCATCAGCCAATCAGAAAATTCCTACCTTAATTCCGATTGGCTGATAGAATCCTATCAGCCAATCGGAATTCGAGGGACGCCATCTTGGATGACGTCCCTTAAAGGAACCGTCATTCGTCGTCTAGTCGTCGGAAGAAGAGGATGGATCCGCGCTGGACGTCTTCAAGATGGAGCCGGTCGTCATCGGATGGAAGAAGATAGAAGATGCCGCTTGGAGAAGATGTTTGCCGGTCCGGATGTCCTCTTCTTGCCGGATAGGAGGAAGACTTTGGACCCTCTTCTGGACTTCTTCAGTGGATGTCTAGCCCCCGCTTGGGGTGGATGAAGATCTTGGAGCCAGGACGGATCGGTGAACCTGGCATGGTGAAGACAAGGTAGGAAGATCATCAGGGGGGTAGTGTTAGGTTTATTTAAGGGGGGTTTGGGTTAGATTAGGGGTATGTGGGTGGTGGGTTGTAATGTTGGGGGGGGGTATAGTATGTTTTTTTTTACAGGCAAAAGAGCTGAAATTCTTGGGGCATGCCCCGCAAAGGGCCCTGTTCAGGGCTGGTAAGGTAAAAGAGCTTGTAATATTTGTATTTTAGAATAGGGTAGGGAATTTTTTATTTTGGGGGGCTTTGTTATTTTATTAGGGGGCTTAGAGTAGGTGTAATTAGTTTAAAATTGTTGTAATATTTTTATTATGTTTGTAAATATTTTATTATTTTCTGTAACTTAGTTCTTTTTTATTTTTTGTACTTTAGATAGTTTATTTAATTTTATTTATTTGTAGCAATTGTGTTTAATTAATTTATTGATAGTGTAGTGTTAGGTTAATTGTAGGTAATTGTAGGTAGTTTATTTAATTATTTTATTGATAGGGTAGTGTTAGGTTTAATTATATCTTAGGTTAGGATTTATTTTACAGGTAAATTTGTAATTATTTTAACTAGGTAACTATTAAATAGTTCTTAACTATTTAATAGCTATTGTACCTGGTTAAAATAATTACAAAGTTGCCTGTAAAATAAATATTAATCCTAAAATAGCTATAATATAATTATAATTTATATTGTAGCTATATTAGGATGTATTTTACAGGTAAGTATTTAGCTTTACATAGGAATTATTTATTTAATAAGAGTTAATTTATTTCGTTAGATAAAAATTATATTTAACTTAGGGGGGTGTTAGTGTTAGGGTTAGACTTAGCTTTAGGGGTTAATACATTTATTAGAATAGCGGTGAGCTCCGGTCGGAAGATTAGGGGTTAATAATTGAAGTTAGGTGTCGGCGATGTTAGGGAGGGCAGATTAGGGGTTAATACTATTTATGATAGGGTTAGTGAGGCGGATTAGGGGTTAATAACTTTATTATAGTAGCGCTCAGGTCCGCTCGGCAGATTAGGGGTTAATAAGTGTAGGTAGGTGTCGGCGACGTTGTGGGGGGCAGATTAGGGGTTAATAAATATAACATAGGGGTCGGCGATGTTAGGGGTAGCAGATTAGGGGTACATAGGGATAACGTAGGTGGCGGCGATTTGCGGTCGGAAGATTAGGGGTTAATTATTTTAAGTAGCTTGCGGCGACGTTGTGGGGGGCAAGTTAGGGGTTAATAGATATAATACAGGGGTCGGCGGTGTTAGGGGCAGCAGATTAGGGGTACATAGGGATAACGTAGGTGGCGGCGGTTTACGGAGCGGCAGATTAGGGGTTAAAAGTGTAATGCAGGGGTCAGCGATAGCGGGGGCGGCAGATTAGGGGTTAATAAGTGTAAGGTTAGGGGTGTTTAGACTCGGGGTACATGTTAGGGTGTTAGGTGCAGACGTAGGAAGTGTTTCCCCATAGGAAACAATGGGGCTGCGTTAGGAGCTGAACGCTGCTTTTTTGCAGGTGTTAGGTTTTTTTTCAGCTCAAACAGTCCCATTGTTTCCTATGGGAGAATCGTGCACGAGCACGTTTTTGATGCCGGCCGCGTCCGTAAGCAACTCTGGTATCGAGAGTTGCATTTGCGGTAAAAATGCTCTACGCTCCTTTTTTGGAGCCTAACGCAGCATTTGTTTGAACTCTCGATACCAGAGTTAAATTTATGGTGCGGCCAGAAAAAAACCCGCGGAGCGTTAACAGCCCTTTTACCGCCGAACTCTAAATCTAGGCCTAAGCATTTTCAATATTCATAAAACAGATTATAATAATAGACACCAAAATACCATAATAGCAACTTGGAAACAAATCCGTACAATTAATATAAAGGTTTATGTAAGAGATACAATGTCTAGCTTACTGAAGACCTCACCTTAACAATTTAAACCAGAAGTAATGTAAGTGAATTTTTTAGAGAAAAACTCTAGTACAGACTGCAGTCCAGTAAGCTGTTGATATATGGGTGCATTAGTTAGCCATAGGTCATTTCCTTAGGATTAATTAGTCATAGCACATTAAAAGTTTGCATCTATATGAGAATGACACTCCTGTTTAGGTTTAGCAAGCATAATTTGCCTTGTCTATACTATTGAGTTAGTTAAATAGTGATTGAGTATAAAAATGTTTAATATTTGGGTCGCTAGTGATGTTATATGTTTCACAGTGTATGTCTCTTTAAGAATTTTAGAAGTTTGTCCCTTTGGCTATTCTGTATGGTGGTGATGGGAACACTACTTATGGTGATAAGTTGCTTTGATCTTGTAAATTTTTAGTCTGAGGATGGGGGAGACCCCGAAAACGTTAACTGAATAAAGTTATTTTGAAAAATGGAGTGCTGTTCCTGACAACTTTACTTGCATAACTATTTTGAATTGCTGTTGTGTATGGTATTTAAGTGAGTGCTGTATCCCACACTGGAACACATTTATCTATTTACAGTATTTGGATCTACAGCACCCTACTGTGAAATATTCACTATATTACGTTCCCCAGAATTTGATATTTCTTCTTGCAAATATTTGCATCTATTTGTTTTTATTGGTGGTGGTTCTTACACTGAAATCCATAGCACTATGGCCCAGGAGAAGGGCCAATCTGAATTGGATCCGGATCAAGTGGAAGGAGACAATGTTTTTCAGTTTACTGAAGCTGATGCCAGCAGAATTAGATTTGATGCTGTGACCTTTAAAGCAAAACTTGAACTGCCAGAGCAGCTATTTAATCATTTATTGAAGCTGAGAAAGAAAAGGGTGGATCTGAAATTACATGGAGGGTACTTATCAGAGTACCATCGAAAGTTCTTTATCCCTAAAGGTTTTCGCATTAAGAGTGTACCCACAATTGGCCGTAATAACCCCTCATTTTGCATTAAATGGTGTGGTATACTAAATAAAGCCTCATTGGATTTAATCCTGTTGGTGGTGGAGGAAGTTGGAGAACAATTGAAACAACTTGAAATAGAAGTACAAGGCTTTGAGAACACACACCTACATAAACTAACAGATGATACCTCTGATACCTGCAGGCCCATTTATCAAAGGGCTTGCGGACCTGATCCGACACTGCGGATCAGGTCCGCAAGACCTCGCTAAATGCGGAGAGCAATACGCTCTCCGCATTTAACATTGCACCAGCAGCTCACAAGAGCTGCTGGTGCAACGCCGCCCCCTGCTGACTCGCGGCCGCCAGCAGGGAGCTGTCAATCAACCCGATCGTATTCGATCGGGTTGATGTCCGGCGATTCCTGTCCGCCTGTTCAGAGCAGGCGGACAGGGTTATGGAGCAGCGGTCTTTAGACCGCTGCTTCATAACTTGTGTTTCTGGCGAGTCTGAAGACTCGCCAGAAACACGGCCCTTCAAGCTCCGTACGGAGCTTGATAAATGGGCCTGCTGGTTGGATAAAATAAAACAGCAGGTAGACAACTATGAAAGAGAACTCATTGCCTTCAAAGAAAGGAAATGGGATGCAGTTACATCAGATTACAAGGAGAAAAGGGTCTATAAATGGCTTTTGGGCCCCCAACAAAGGAGCTACTATGGGTGAAATCGTAGACCCAGGGTAGTTAATAACAATAGATCATTCTGACAATAGTTCAGATAACGAAGGGATGTTGGTTGGTTTGTTGCCTGATAGCCAGGGACCCCAAAGTATGCTGACACACTCAAAAAACATGTGGGGCAGAGGCCACACTGATGGAGAGGGGGACAAGATACAAGAATAAGTGGAAGACCCCCGAGACAGTGGCGCAAATGAATACACCGGCTAACAGAATTATTATGAATCTAAGTTTTAACTAAGTTTTA
The DNA here is from genome assembly GCF_027579735.1 of Bombina bombina. Lineage (NCBI taxonomy): Eukaryota > Metazoa > Chordata > Amphibia > Anura > Bombinatoridae > Bombina > Bombina bombina. The sequence goes on along the minus strand of NC_069502.1, from coordinate 1,074,592,116 downwards.
ACTGAAGCAGAGTGTAAAGTACTGGAAAAAGGGTTCAAATTTGTTCCTACCGTTCATGCGGATGAATTTTATGTACATGTTGATATGTATAAGATCCTTGCGTCTGAAAGAATACTTTGGGTCTAACAAAGGAGAACAAACTAGCTTTGAAGCAAAGGCAAGTTTGATCCAAAAAGTAATAATTTAAGCATTAACACTTTTACTAGGATGACCAGAGATCAGATGCTTAAAGACCAAATTAACAAGAAAGGCAGTATCCGCAACAATTTGACAAAAGAAGAAAGGCAAGCACTTAAGGGAGAACAGGAGAATAAGGGTCTGGTGATAAGAGAGGCTGACAAGGGAGGTGCCTTGGTACTCCACGACTACCAGAACTACAGGGATGAGGTGCTGAATCAATTATCTGATGTGTTGGTTTACAGAAGATTACCTCAAGATCCTACGAAATTCTTTAAAAATAAAATTGACAGCTATTTGGAGCACCTATTACAGGTGGATATTATTTCAAAATCTCTGGGGGACTACCTGAGAGTGTATAATCCAATAATACCGGTAATTTACACACTACCTAAAGTCCATAAAGACCCTATCACTCCACTGGGTAAACCGATAGTGTCTGCAAGAGGTTCGATTCTCCAACTAATAGCTACCTTCCTGGATGCCTATTACAGTTATTGGTGTGGAATACCCTTTCCTTTCTACTGGATTCCATGGAGCTGATTAAGTTATTACAAACCTGGTCTGATTTCAACCCAGACGATATTCTGGTCACACTTGATGTGACCAGTTTATATACCATTATCCCACATGAAGAAGGAATGTCTGCTGTGTCTCATTATCTATTAAGGTATCCATACATTGGCCCGCCTATTAATGTGCTAATACAACTTCTCAACTTCTGTTTAAAGTATAATTATTTCAAATTTGAAAAGGATTTCTTCTTGCAAATATCTGGCACTGCAATGGGGTCCAATGTGGCCCCATCTTATGCCAACCTTTTTATGGCAAGATTTGAAACTGAGGAAACAGATTTATTTTTTGAGCCGCGTGTTATATTTTTCAGACGTTACATAGATAATCTGTTTGTAATTTAGCGATCTGCGAGTTATATTTTTCAGACGTTACATAGATAATCTGTTTGTAATTTAGCGTGGTAGTAATGTTGAACTACTGCAATGGTTTGATGACCTGAACAAGGTGAACCCCCGAGTTCAGTTTTAGATCAACCATAGCAACCAACAGATTGATTTTCTCCACATACAGATCTACAAGGGTACAGATGTCTTTTATACCACTTTGTTCCAAAAGGAAACTGATAGGAACTCACTATTGGAGGTGACTAGTTGCCATCCTACTAGTCTCAAACATGCATTGCCGATATCACAACTTAAGAGAGTGGTCCGCAATAATACCAAAGTGGACAAGAGAAATGAACAAATCTCCAAAATGGAGTTAAAGTTCAGGGAAAGGGGTTATGGGGTAGTTCATCTACAGCCTGCCCTGGAGCTGACCAAGAATATGACACAAGAGCAAGCACTGATGAAATCAACAAAGGAGAAATATGGAACAAGGATGATCTTCACCACTACCTTTACCCCAGAGAGAATGGGTTTCTCACAAACTTTAAGGGAAAATTGGGATATCATCTCTACTGACAAATCGTTGCCACTTACACAGATGGAGACTCCCATGGTGGGATTCAGGAGGGGTCAGTCCCTGAAGGATCTGTTGATATGACCTGATTTCAGGGACAGCTACACCCAAAAAACATGGTTAAGTACCTCCAAAATAGGTTGCTTCCAATGTAGTGGTTGTACAACCTGTGGAGGTCTAACCCAGAGTACCTTTTTCATACATCCATTGTCCAATAAAAAGATTTTTATTAAACATAGGGTTACATGTACCACAAAGTTTATTGTATATCTTTTACACTGCCTGTGTGGCAGATTCTATGTCAGTAAGACCCAGGATGATCTGAGGACCCGAATGGCGAATCACCGGTCTGCCATTCGATCAGCTATTAGGAATGGAGAGCCGGTTGCCAGGCATTTCCTGGAGTATAAACCTGCCATTTCGGACCTCAGATACATCATAATAGACCATGTACCCTTGAGTCTTAGGGGTGGTGACAGAGCCAGGAGCCTCCTACAAAGGGAGTCCCGTTGGATTTTTGATTTGGATACTTTACATCCTAAGGGACTGAATACACACTTTGATTTTCAATGTTTCTTGTAGTGGGCTCCTGGTGCTATTTACTCCATGAGATTAATAGTATAGTTACCCTGATTATATAGGTTTCCTATAGTTGATTAGTGACTAATTCTTTAAATAGTCAGGGCATTTAGGATTTAAATGCCAGTATTTAACCTCCAAATAGGGATTTAAAAGTGTTTTTTGGGGCGTGTCCGGGCTATGGCCTAAGGTGGCTGCTAAACTGGGAGCTCTGTAACCCAGTGTTACATTCCGCCTGTAATCTGGAGATAAAACAGCCATCCAGCAAGAATTTCTATCTCACGAACCATATAAAAAGCTTTGTTCATAATACAACAGGACTTCCCAGACTGGCCGACTGAGTATCTCTGGTGGCCTCTAAGAAGAAAGAGCTCAGCTCCCCCCCCCCCCGGGAAACTGGGTAAGCCAGAGAATATTGATATTCTCTGCCTAACTTACAACATTTCTTTGACCATGGAGGAGCTACTATATCTGCAGGTGCAAGCCTTATTTACTCAATTTGACCGACAAATACAGCTTCGATTTGACCGAATCACAGCAATTGCAGAGGCTCAGGGTACAAAAGTGCAACCAGCTATGGGATCATCTATGGCTGAACTTCAACCTTCCGCGTTAGACCATGAATTAGGAGCAGATCCAGCTGTTTCTCCTTGGCGCCTGCAACTCTATACTGTGCAGGAGAACGAGATGTGAGTTGATGGAGTGCTGACTCTGTTGAAGGACGGAGACTTTACGATCCCTGCGACTCACTGTACTGCTATTAGAGGGATTTTTTCTAAAGAAACTAGTTGCTCTGACTCTTACTTCTTTGGAGACTACCAGGCTGCAAATGTGCCGGGGAGATCGGCTGGCAACAATGTGCGCGGTCCTATTACAGCTTGGAGTCTGTGGCTGACCTCTCAGTTTATTCCACACCCACTAATCCCTATAGCTTGGAGAACCGGAGTGGGTTAGTTTAGGGGTTGTATCCTGGGGCCGCTGACCACGCTGGCAACATAGTCCCATCAGAGGTTAATTTTCCCAGCCCAGTTTGGGATGCTTGCATGTTGTGAGTGCGGTCTCTTAATTTAGATAGGCATTAAGGGATGTGTGGGGAACTGAACGTTGCTTAGATAGGGGAGCATAAAGATATTATATCAGTTACATAATTGTATATTGGATGTGTAAACAGGGCTCTCAAGTTGCAGCTCTTTTGCTGAACCAGTGGAATTCAGGTGAGACTCTAATATGAACAAATTTCATTACCCAGTCAGTGACACTCTATATCCTGGTAGCTGTGACCAATGTATAAATTGTATGTCTCCATATATACATAGCCCTGGCACTTGACTCTACATTGTTGTGTAGTTTCCCATTCAGCATTTTTCTAAATATTAGGTACTTCTGACATGGTACCCTGAGTCAGGTTTGCAACGTTAACTGAATATTTTATGTATGCAGTATGTTTAATGCTCTTCTAAAACTCTTAATATACAGCTTTTATTTAATTGCCCCTTACAAGCCTGGGTAGTGGGCTATTTATCATTATATTATGCATAATAGCTTGTATCTAATTGCCCTTACAAGCCACAGTATTGTGTTATTTATCACTAAAATATGGATAAAGGCTTGTATTTAATTGCTCCTTATCAGCATGAGTAGTGTGCTACTTTTCATGAAAATATTATTTAGTTTCCATAGATATTTCTTAATGTTTCGTCTTTAATACATATTGTTCTTTGATATATTTACCTAATAGTTAATGGACCCTGCCACATATCACGCTTTGCATTATGAGGAGTTATTTACTGATATACATGCATTGTTAGTTCCCCTTCACCTACATTACGAGTTTTGCGTTAGAGGCTGTGCGGTGCTAATGAGCAGTTTATGCTCACCGCTCACTTACAGACAGCGCTGGTATTACGAGTTTTTACAAACCAGGCAAGAAGTGAGCATAGAGCAAAATTTTGCTCATTACCGCACTCCAATACCAGCGCTGCTTACGTTATCGGTGAGCTGGTGTAACGTTCTCGTGCACAATTTCCCCATAGGAATCAACGGGGAGAGTCAGCTGAAAAAAAGTCTAACACCTGCAAAAAAGCAGCGTAAAGCTCCGTAACGCAGCCCCATTGATTCCTATGGGGAAATACATTTTATGTCTACACCTAACACCCTAACATGAACCCCGAGTCTAAACACCCCTAATCTTACACTTATTAACCCTAATCTGCCGCCCCCGACATCGCCGACACCTACATTATAATTATTAACCCCTAATCTGCCGCTCCGGACACCGCCGCCACCTACATTATACTTATGAACCCCTAATCTGCTGCCCCCAACATCGCCGAACCCTACATTATATTTATTAACCCCTACTCTCCTGCCCCCAATGTCGCTTCCACCTACCTACACTTATTAACCCCTAATCTGCAACCCCCAACGTCGCCGCCACTATTATAAACATATTAACCCCTAAGCCGCCGCACTCCCGCCTCACAAACATTAGTTAAATATTATTAACCCCTAATCTGCCGGCCCTAACATCGTCGCCACCTACCTACATTTATTAACCCCTAATCTGCCGCCCCAAACGTCGCTGCCACTATACTAAATGTATGAACCCCTAAACCTAAGTCTAACCCTAACCCTAACCCTAACACACCCTAACTTAAATATAATTAAAAGAAATCTAAATAAAAATTCCTATCATTAACTAAATAATTCCTATTTAAAACTAAATACTTACCTATAAAATAAACCCTAAGATAGCTACAATATAACTAATAGTTACATTGTAGCTAGCTTAGGATTTATTTTTATTTTACAGGCAAGTTTGTATTTATTTTAACTAGATAGAATAGTTATTAAATAGTTATTAACTATTTAATAACTACCTAGCTAAAATAAATACAAAGTAACCTGTAAAAAATTTTATTTAGATTTCTTTTAATTATATTTAAGTTAGGGGGTGTTAGGGTTAGGGTTATTACTTAGATTTAGGGGTTAATAACTTTAATATAGTGGCGGCGACGTTGGGGGTGGCAGATTAGGGGTTAATAAATTTAGGTAGGTGTCGGCGATGTTAGGTACGACAGATTAGGGGTTAATAATATTTAACTAATGTTTGCAAGGCAGGAGTGCGGCAGTTTAGGGGTTAATATGTTTATTATAGTGGCGGAGATGTCCAGTTCAGCAGATTAGGGGTTAAAAATTTTATTTTAGTGTTTGCGATGCGGGAGGGCCTCGGTTTAGGGGTTAATAGGTAGTTTATGGGTGTTAGTGTACTTTTTAGCACTTTAGTTAAGAGTTTAATGCTACGGCGTTGTAGTGTAAAACTCTTAACTACTGACTTTAAAATGCAGTACCAGTCTTGACAGGAGAGGGTGTACCGCTCACTTTTTGGCAGACTCGTAATACCAGCGCTATGCAAGTCCCATTGAAAAAAGAGGATACGCAGTTTACGTAAGTGGATTTGCGGTATTTCCAAGTCTGCCCAAAAAAGTGAGCGGTACACCTGTACCTGCAAGACGCGTAATACCAGCAGGCTTTTAAAAGCAGCGTTAGGACCTCTTACATACGCACAACTCGTAATCTAGCCGCTTATCTGTGCAGTGCATAGGGATTATGCAACCACAAGTCTACTATAGTTCCCTCTTCCAGATATGTAATGACCGTTACAGTTTAACTCTAATGTCTTGCAGTTTATTATGCTAGCTTTAATAAGATTATTTTTCTGTAACCCTAAGACTGGTGTCCCAAAGCTGCACTTTGTCACAATTGTATAGCATATACCGACTGCATATTTATTTATTCTAGACTCACAACTGTGCTTTAACTATTGAGAAGTCATTATTTGGCACCCACATGTTGGCTTATTAGCTGCAGCTGTTATTCTGTCAAATATAAGGTCCATGGGTGGCCTATCAGGTTTTCTATATATTTACCTAATAGTTAAAGGACCCTGCCACATATCACGCTTTGCATTTTGAGGGGTTATTTACTGATATACATGTATTGATTGTTCCCCTTATTTGTGTAGTGGTTAGGGATTGTGCAGCCACAAGACTACTACAGTTCCTTCTTCTAGATATGTAATGTGTGTTACAATTTAAATTTAATATCTTGCAGTTTATTATGCTAGCTTTAATAAGATTATTTTTCTGCAACCCTAAGGCAGGTGTTCTTAGCAAACTTGTATCCGAATTAACTATTGAGAAGTCATTATTCAAATATAAGGTCCATGAGTGGCCTATCAGGTATTCCATATATTTACCTAATAGTTAATGGACCCTGCCACATATCACGCTTTGCATTATGAGGGGCAATTTACTGATATACATGTATTGATTGTTCCCCTTATTTGTGTAGTGCTTAGGGATTGTGCAGCCACAAGTCTACTACAGTTCCTTCTTCTAGATATGTAATGTGCGTTACAGTTTAAATCTAATATCCTGCAGTTTATTATGCTAGCTTTAATAAGATTATTTTTCTGCAAGCCCTAAGGCAGGTGTTCTTAGCATACCTGTATCTGAAAGCTGCACGTTGTCACAATTGTATTGCATATACCGACTGCATATGTATGTATGCCAGACTGACAACTGTGCTTTAACTATTAAGAAGTCATTATTTGGCACCCACATGTCGGCTTATTAACTGCAGGTGTTATTACGTTAAATATATGGTCCATGAGTAGCCTATCAGGTTTTCTCTATATATGAAAAAAATTAAAAAACGAGGTTCTACCTTTTAGATGGGATCCAAAAGCGGTCCCTTATTTATAATTTGCCTCCTGTAAGGTTTAGGTGTGGGACGGGTCCAAAAGTGGCCCTCATTATCAGCTAGAAGGCATACTATACTGTACTATAAGATGCGAATATTGACCAATGTGGTCTTTGCTGTTGTCTGTAGTAGGGATATGGTGCTCAGCGTTTCTTACTGTATACAGTTGTAATTTTTGCATCAGTGTCTCACATTTTAATATGTGTATTCTGTACTGCTTGGTAAAAAAAATTTTTATTTTTTTTTAAAAAGTGGTTTTTATGTTCCCAATGGATGATTGTTAAGTCTAATAGGGGTTTGATCTATACAGTGGGGCAAAAAAGTATTTAGTCAGCCACCAATTGTGCAAGTTCTCCCACTTAAGAAGATGAGAGAGGACTGTAATTTTCATCACAGGTATACCTCAACTATGAGAGACAAAATGTGGAAACAAATCCAGACAATCACGTTGTCTGATTTGGAAAGAATTTATTTGCATATTATGGTGGAAAATAAGTATTTGGTAACCTACAAACAAGCAAGATTTCTGGCTCTCACAGACCTGTATCTTCTTCTTTAAGAAGATACAGGCCTCAAACAGTCACACTCCAAACTCCACTATGGTGAAGACCAAAGAGCTGTTGAAGGACACCAGAAACAAAATTGTAGAACTACACCAGGCTGAGAAGACTGAATCTGCAATAGGCAAGCAGCTTGGTGTGAAGAAATCAACTGTGGGAGCAATAATTAGAAAATGGAAGACATACAAGACTACTGATAATCTCCCTCGATCTGGGGCTCCACGCAAGATCTCACCCGTGGGGTCAAAATGATCACAAGAACGGTGAGCAAACATCCCAGAACCACACGAGGGGACCTAGTGAATGACCTGCAGAGAGCTGGGACCAACGTAACAAAGGCTACCATCAGTAACACACTACGCCGCCAGGGACTCAGATCCTGCAGTGCCAGACGTGCCCCCCTGCTTAAGCCAGTACATGTCCGGGCCCTTCTGAAGCATTTGGATGATCCAGAAGCGGATTGGGAGAATGTCATATGATCAGATGAAACCAAAGTAGAACTGTTTGGTAGAAACACAACTCGTCATGTTTGGAGGAGAGAGAATGCTGAGTTGCAACCAAAGAACACCATACCTACTGTGAAGCATGGGAGTGGCAACATCATGCTTTGGGGTTGTTTCTCTGCAAAGGGAACAGGACGACTGATCCTTGTACATGAAAGAATGAATGGGGCCATGTATTGTGAGATTTTGAGTTCAAACCTCCTTCAATCAGCAAGGGCATTGAAGATGAAACATGGCTGGGTCTTTCAGCATTACAATGATCCCAAACACACCGCCCGGGCAACGAAGGGGTGGCTTCGTAAGAAGCATTTCAAGGTCCTGGAGTGGCCTAGCCAGTCTCCAGATCTCAACCCCATAGAAAACCTTTGGAGGGAGTTGAAAGTCTGTGTTGCCCAGCGACAGCTCCAAAACATCACTGCTCTAGAGGAGATTTGTATGCAGGAATGGGCCAACATACCAGCAACAGTGTGTGACAACCTTGTGAAGACTTCCAGAAAACATTTGACCTCTGTCATTGCCAACAAAGGATATATAACAAAGTATTTAGATGAACTTTTGATATTGACCAAATACTTATTTTCCACCATAATTTGCAAATAAATTCTTTCCAAATCAGACAATGTGATTGTCTGGATTTGTTTCCACATTTTGTCTCTCATAGTTGAGGTATACCTATGATGAAAATGACAGGCCTCTCTCATCTTCTTAAGTGGGAGAACTTGCACAATTGGTGGCTGACTAAATACTTTTTTGCCCCACTGTAAGTAGGTAGGAGGTTTACTAGCATTAAAGTTAGAATGTTGGTATCTAATTTGCAAATAACCAGTAAGCTGTTGATATATGGGTGCATTAGTGAGCCATAGGTAATTTCCTTAGGATTAGTTAGTCATAGCACATTAAAAGTTTGCATCTATATGAGAATGACTCTCCTGTTTAGGTTTAGCGAGCATAATTTGCCTTATCTATACTATTGGGTGACTAGTGGTGTTATATTTTTCATGGTGTATGTCTCTTTAAGAATTTTAGAAGTTTGTCCCTTTGGCGATTCTGTATGGTCTTCGGCACATGCGCAGTTTTGCTGGAAAGACGCTGGCGGTGTTCAACGGGCGTTTCTGTGGTAATGAGAACACTACTTATGGTGGTAAGTTGCTTTGATCTTGTAAATTTTTAGTCTGAGGACGGGGGAGACCCTGAAAACGTTAACTGAATAAAGTTATTTTGAAACAGAGAGTGCTGTTCCTGACAACTTTACTTGCATAACTATTTTGAATCGCACCCCGGCTGATGTTTATGGTATTTAAGTGAGTGCTGGATCCCACACTGGAACACATTTATATACAGTATATATATTATTATTTATTTTATTTATGAAGAAACAGGCCCACAAAGGCAAGAGTACCTAAGGCCCATGAAATCCATAATTCAGCCCTGTAATCTGATTACTGGGTGATCTTGGGATGTGAGTAGAGGAAGGAGGGAAGGTGTAGATACAGGGGTAAGATAGTAGAAAAAGTGAAAAGCATGCAAAATAGAGAAATACAAATATGGACAGATACATTAGTTTCCATATTTCATTGTAGATAGATTTTTTTATCTGCAACTGAGTTTTCATGAATTTTATGAACTATATATACTTCAGGAACAGCTATAGGCAATCAAGTTGGTATTATTACTGCATTTATTGTGCTAAATATAATTACTGTGCTAAATAATATCATCACATGTCATTACTATCTATTATGTCATACATTAAATACAACAAAATGTAATTTGGTACATTTTTATAGCATTGTTCAAAGATATTAAGAAAACTGACAGAAAATGCTGACATCTTGTGAGATTTTTTTAAGCTTCTAGTTGCTGGAGGGCTTTCCACTGCTATTGATTGTAATCTGTTTATGCTAAACTCTTGAGAAATGATATTCCTAGCAACTGTTGGATACACTAAGCCGAAATGCAGGCAAGAAGGACAACTATTCATATATTTTGCAAGATTTAACAATAAATGGTTCTTAAGTATACATACACACATACATTCACTAACACACACTCATATACATACATACATTCACTAACACACACATACATACATACATACATACATTTAATAACACACACACATATACATACATACATTCACTAACACACACACATATACATGCATACATTCACTAACACACACATATACATACATACATACATTTACTAACACACACACATATACATACATTCACTAACACACACACATATACATACATACATTTACTAACACACACACATATACATATATACATTCACTAACATACACACATTTACTAACACACTCACATATACATATGTACATTCACTAACACACACACACATATACATACATACATTCACTAACACACACACATATACATGCATACATTCACTAACACACACATATACATACACACATACATTCACTAACACACACACATACACATACATACATTCACTAACACACACACATATACATACATTCACTAACACACACACATATACATACATACATTTACTAACACACACACATATACATATATGCATTCACTAACATACACACATTTACTAACACACTCACATATACATATGTACATTCACTAACACACACACATATACATACATACATTTACTAACACACACACACATATACATACATACATTTACTAACACACACACATATACATATGTACATTCACTAACACACACACACACATATACATACAATGTTACATACATACCACATATATATATATATATATATATATATATATATATATACAGTATATATACATGTACAGGGAGTGCAGAATTATTAGGCAAATGAGTATTTTGACCACATCATCCTCTTTATGCATGTTGTCTTACTCCAAGCTGTATAGGCTCGAAAGCCTACTACCAATTAAGCATATTAGGTGATGTGCATCTCTGTAATGAGAAGGGGTGTGGTCTAATGACATCAACACCCTATATCAGGTGTGCATAATTATTAGGCAACTTCCTTTCCTTTGGCAAAATGGGTCAAAAGAAGGACTTGACAGGCTCAGAAAAGTAAAAAATAGTGAGATATCTTGCAGAGGGATGCAGCACTCTTAAAATTGCAAAGCTTCTGAAGCGTGATCATCAAACAATCAAGCGTTTCATTCAAAATAGTCAACAGGGTCGCAAGAAGCGTGTGGAAAAACCAAGGCGCAAAATAACTGCCCATGAACTGAGAAAAGTCAAGCATGCAGCTGCCAAGATGCCACTTGCCACCAGTTTGGCCATATTTCAGAGCTGCAACATCACTGGAGTGCCCAAAAGCACAAGGTGTGCAATACTCAGAGACATGGCCAAGGTAAGAAAGGCTGAAAGACGACCACCACTGAACAAGACACACAAGCTGAAACGTCAAGACTGGGCCAAGAAATATCTCAAGACTGATTTTTCTAAGGTTTTATGGACTGATGAAATGAGAGTGAGTCTTGATGGGCCAGATGGATGGGCCCGTGGCTGGATTTGTAAAGGGCAGAGAGCTCCAGTCCGACTCAGACGCCAGCAAGGTGGAGGTGGAGTACTGGTTTGGGCTGGTATCATCAAAGATGAGCTTGTGGGGCCTTTTCGGGTTGAGGATGGAGTCAAGCTCAACTCCCAATCCTACTGCCAGTTTCTGGAAGACACCTTCTTCAAGCAGTGGTACAGGAAGAAGTCTGCATCCTTCAAGAAAAACATGATTTTCATGCAAGACAATGCTCCATCACACGCGTCCAAGTACTCCACAGCGTGGCTGGCAAGAAAGGGTATAAAAGAAGAAAATCTAATGACATGGCCTCCTTGTTCACCTGATCTGAACCCCATTGAGAACCTGTGGTCCATCATCAAATGTGAGATTTACAAGGAGGGAAAACAGTACACCTCTCTGAACAGTGTCTGGGAGGCTGTGGTTGCTTCTGCACGCAATGTTGATGGTGAACAGATCAAAACACTGACAGAATCCATGGATGGCAGGCTTTTGACTGTCCTTGCAAAGAAAGGTGGCTATATTGGTCACTGATTTGTTTTTGTTTTGTTTTTGAATGTCAGAAATGTATATTTGTGAATGTTGAGATGTTATATTGGTTTCACTGGTAAAAATAAATAATTGAAATGGGTATATATTTGTTTTTTGTTAAGTTGCCTAATAATTATGCACAGTAATAGTCACCTGCACACACAGATATCCCCCTAAAATAGCTATAACTAAAAACAAACTAAAAACTACTTCCAAAACTATTCAGCTTTGATATTAATGAGTTTTTTGGGTTCATTGAGAACATGGTTGTTGTTCAATAATAAAATTAATCCTCAAAAATACAACTTGCCTAATAATTCTGCACTCCCTGTATACACACAGATATACATACACACACACACAAAATATAAACACATTTGAGAAATGCAAAATTCATTCCTAATCTATCAAAATGCTTACGCCTAGATTTAGAGTTCTGTGGCCAAAGGGGTGCGTTAGCTACGCGTGCTTTTTTCTGGCCGCACCTTTTAAATACCGCTGGTATTGAGAGTTCACAGAATGGCTGCGTTAGGCTCCAAAAAATGAGCGTAGAGCATATTTAACACAACTTCAACTCTCGATACCAGCGGTGCTTACGGACGCGGCCAGCTTCAAAAACGTGCTTGTGCACGATTCCCCCATAGAAAACAATGGGGCTTTTTGAGCTGAAAAAAAACCTAACACTTGCAAAAAAGCCGCGTTCAGCTCCTAACGCAGCCCCATTGTTTGCTATGGGGAAACACTTCCTACGTCTGCACCTAACACCCTAACATGTCCCCCGAGTCTAAACACCCCTAACCTTACACTTATTAACCCCTATTCTGCTGCCCCAGCTATCGCTGACACCTGCATATTTTTTTAACCCCTAATCTGCCTCCCACAACGTCGCCTCCACCTGCCTACACTTATTAACCCCTAATCTACCGAGCAGACCGCACCGCTATTATAATAAAGTTATTAACCCCTAATCCGCCTCACTCCCGCCTCAATAACCCTATAATAAATAGTATTAACCCCTAATCTGCCCTCCCTAACATCGCCGACACCTAACTTCAAACATTAACCCCTAATCTGCCGACTGGAGCTCACCGCTATTCTAATAAATGTATTAACCCCTAAAGCTAAGTCTAACCCTAACACTAACACCCCCTAAGTTAAATATAATTTAAATCTAACTAAATAAATTAACTCTTATTAAATAAATTATTCCTATTTAAAGCTAAATACTTACCTGTAAAATAAACCCTAATATAGCTACAATATAAATTATAATTATATTATAGCTATTTTAGGATTTATATTTATTTTACAGGTAACTTTGTATTTATTTTAACCAGGTACAATAGCTATTAAATAGTTAAGAACTATTTAATAGCTAAAATAGTTAAAATAATTACAAATTTACCTGTAAAATAAATCCTAACCTAAGTTACAATTAAACCTAACACTACACTATCAATAAATAAATTAAATAAAATACCTACAATTACCTACAATTAAACTTAACACTACACTATCAATCAGCCAATCAGATTGAGCTCGCATTCTATTGGCTGTTCCGATCAGCCAATAGAATGCAAGCTCAATCTGATTGGCTGATCGGATCAGCCAATCGGATTGAACTTGATTCTGATTGGCTGATTCCATCAGCCAATCAGAATTTTCCTACCTTAATTCCGATTGGCTGATAGAATCCTATCAGCCAATCGGAATTCGAGGGACGCCATCTTGGATGACGTCCCTTAAGGGAACCTTCATTCGTTGGGAAGTCGTCGGTGAAGATGGATGTTCCGCGTCGGCGGGATGAACATGGATCCGGAAGAAAGAAGATTGAAGATGCCGTTGATAGAAGACTTCAGCCGGATCATGGACCTCTTCAGCTCCCGCTTGGATGAAGACTTCAGCCGGATCATGGACCACTTCAGCTCCCGCTTGGATGAAGACTTCAGCTGGATCATGGACATCTTCAGCCCCCCGCTTGGGCTTGGATCAAGACATCGGAGGAGCTCTTCTGGATCGATCGTTGAACCTGGTATGGTGAAGATAAGGTAGGAAGATCTTCAGGGGCTTAGTGTTAGGTTTATTTAAGGGGGGTTTGGGTTAGATTAGGGGTATGTGGGTGGTGGGTTGTAATGTTGGGGGGGGGTATTGTATGTGTTTTTTTTACAGGCAAAAGAGCTGAATTCTTTGGGGCATGCCCCGCAAAGGGCCCTGTTCAGGGCTGGTAAGGTAAAAGAACTTTGAACTTTTGTAATTTAGAATAGGGTAGGGCATTTTTTTATTTTGGGGGTCTTTGTTATTTTATTAGGGGGCTTAGAGTAGGTGTAATTAGTTTAAAATTGTTGTAATATTTTTCTGATGTTTGTAAATATTTTTTTATTTTTTGTAACTTAGTTCTTTTTTATTTTTTGTACTTTAGTTAGTTTATTTCATTGTATTTATTTGTAGATATTGTATTTAATTAATTTATTGATAGTGTAGTGTTAGGTTTAATTGTAGGTAATTGTAGGTATTTTATTTAATTTATTTATTGATAGTGTAGTGTTAGGTTTAATTGTAACTTAGGTTAGGATTTATTTTACAGGTAAATTTGTAATTATTTTAACTATTTTAGCTATTAAATAGTTCTTAACTATTTAATAGCTATTGTACCTGGTTAAAATAAATACAAAGTTACCTGTAAAATAAATATAAATCCTAAAATAGCTATAATATAATTATAATTTATATTGTAGCTATATTAGGATTTATTTTACAGGTAAGTATTTAGCTTTAAATAGGAATAATTTATTTAATAAGAGTTAATTTATTTCGTTAGATTTAAATTATATTTAACTTAGGGGGTGTTAGGGTTAGGGTTAGACTTAGCTTTAGGGGTTAATCCATTTATTACAGTAGCGGCGAGATTCGATCGGCAGATTAGGGGTTAATAATTGAAGTTAGGTGTTGGCGATGTTAGGGAGGGCAGATTAGGGGTTAATACTATTTATTATAGGGTTATTGAGGCGGGAGTGAGGCGGATTAGGGGTTAATAACTTTATTATAGTAGCGGTGAGACCCGCTCCGCAGATTAGGGGTTAATAAGTGTAGGCAGGTGGAGGCGACGTTGAGGGGGGCAGATTATGGGCTAATAAATATAATATAGGGGTCGGCGGTGTTAGGGGCAGCAGATTAGGGGTACATAAGGATAACGTAGGTTGCGGTCGGCAGATTAGGGGTTAATTATTGTAGGTATCTGGCGGCGACGTTGTGGGGGGCAGGTTAGGGGTTAATAAATATAATATAGGGGTCGGCGGTGTTAGGGGCAGCAGATTAGGGGTACATAGGGATAACGTAGGTGGCGGTCGGCAGATTAGGGGTTAAAAAAATTGAATCGAGTGGCGGCGATGTGGGGGGACCTCGGTTTAGGGGTATATAGGTAGTTTATGGGTGTTAGTGTACTTTAGAGCACAGTAGTTAAGAGCTCTATGAACCGGCGTTAGCCCAGAAAGCTCTTAACTACTGATATTTTTCTGCGGCTGGAGTTTTGTCGTTAGATTTCTAACGCTCACTTCAGCCACGACTCTAAATACCGGAGTTAGAAAGATCCCATTGAAAAGATAGGATACGCAATTGATGTAAGGGGATCTGCGGTATGGAAAACTTGCGGCTGCAAAGTGAGCGTTAGACCCTTTCCTGACTGACTCCAAATACCGGCGGTAGCCTAAAACCAGCGTTAGGAGCCTCTAACGCTGGTTTTGACGGCTACCGCCAAACTCTAAATCTAGGCCTTAGAAAGTACACAGGACAGTATAGGGGTTTAAAATCCTTACTTAAATAGGGACAGTAAATACCTTCAGATTTTAAAATAAAATGTTTAATACCACTATTTTGCAATATACTTTTATAATTTATTTTGTACCCTTTTTATATAAAAGTGTTTAAAATGTTAGCTTTTTTCTATTTCTCAGAACTGTAAATGCAACCTGATGAATTCTCAAGGCTAACCCCACTACACATCTTGCAGTTTTACTATTGAAACACAATTGCAGCAAAAGTTGTAATTTTGCTTAACAAATGTTCAGACATGGCTATGTTATTCTAGTGCAGTACAACAGATATGTCTTCTAATTACTAGGGATCAGGGGCGCGATCCGATATCGATCGCAGTTTGCGGCGCAAGCGAGGGAACCGGCGTCGCCCGCAGTTTCAGCTCGCAACTCGAGCCATCCCATATAGGTCGCCGTCAGATGCTAACGTGCCGTAAGTCTCACAAACCAGCGATGTCCAGAAATCTGCGTAAGTACAAATTTCTGGCGTCGCCAGTGACTTGCGGCACGTTAGAAACTGCCGGCGCCTATAAAACCTGACTAAAGTTTAAAACACCCGCACTGTCTAACACGCCTCCCTAACATAGCCCGACAAGTCTAACACGCCTCCCTAACATAGCCCGCACTGTCAAACACGCCTCCCTAACATAGCCCGCACTGTCTAACCCTCTATCCGCTATCCCCCCTCACTATCCTAACAATAAAAAAGCTATTAACCCCTAAACCGCCGCTCCTTTACCCCGCCGCAACCTAATAAAGTTATTAACCCCTAAACCGCCGCTCCCGTACCCCGCCGCCAGCTATATTATATCTATAACCCCCTAAAGTGAGCCCCTAACACCGCCGCCATCTATATTAAAATTATTAACCCCTAATGTAAGCCCCTTACACCGCCGCCATCTCTATTAAAATGATTAACCCCTAATTTAATCTACCTACCCCGCCGCCAGCTATATTATCTATATTAACCCTAAGTATATTATAGTTAATATAGGTATTACATTATATATATTAACTATATTAACCCTAATTATATTAGGGTTAATATAGTTAATATAGTTACTATAGTATTTATATTAACTATATTAACTCTATCTAACCCTAACTAAATTTATATTAAATTAATCTAATTCATTTATAAACTAAAATATTCCTATTTAAATCTAAATACTTACCTATAAAATAAACCCTAAGATAGCTACAATATAATTAATAATTACATTGTAGCTATGTTAGGGTTAATATTTATTTTACAGGTAAATTGTTAATTATTTTAACTAGGTATAATAGATATTAAATAGTTATTAACTATTTAATATCTACCTAGTTAAAATAATTACCCAATTACCTGTAAAATAAATCCTAACCTAAGTTACAAATACACCTACACTATCAATAAATTTAATAAACTACAAACATCTATCTAAAAATACAATTAAATTAACTAAACTAAATTACAAAAAAAAACAAACACTAAATTACAAAAAATAAAAAAAAGATTACAAGATATTTAAGCTAATTACACCTATTCTAAGCCCCCTAATAAAATAATAAACCCCCAAAATAAAAAAAATTCCCTGCCCTATTCTAAATTTAACAAATTTCAAAGCTCTTTACCTTACCAGCCCTTAAAAGGGCCTTTTGTGGGGCATGCCCCAAAGAATTCAGCTCTTTTGCATACAACAAATACAATACCCCCCCCCCCATTACAACCCACCACCCACATACCCCTATTCTAAACCCACCCAAACCCCCCTTAAAAAAGCCTAACACTACCCCCCTGAAGATCTCCCTACCTTGTCTTCACCACACCGGGCCGAACTCCTGATCCGATCCGGGCGATGTCTTCCTCCAAGCGGCAAAGAAGAATTCTTCCTCCGGCGATGTCATCCTCCAAGCGGCAAAGAAGAATTCTTCCTCCGGCGACGTCTTCCTCCAAGCGGCAGCAAAGTCTTCATTCTTCCGGCGGCATCTTCAATCTTCTTAGCCAATCGGAATTCGGTGGACGCCATCTTGGATGACGTCATTTAAAGGTACCTCATTCCAAGTTCAGCAGTCGGCCGGGATGGATGCTCCGCGGCGGCGGAGCCAAGAAAGAAGATTGAAGATGCCGCCGGAAGAATGAAGACTTTGCTGCCGCTTGGAGGAAGACGTCGCCGGAGGAAGAATTCTTCTGTGCCGCTTGGAGGATGACATCGCCGGAGGAAGAATTCTTCTTTGCCGCTTGGAGGAAGACATCGCCCGGATCGGATCAGGAGTTCGGCCCGGTGTGGTGAAGACAAGGTAGGGAGATCTTCAGGGGGGTAGTGTTAGGCTTTTTTAAGGGGGGTTTGGGTGGGTTTAGAATAGGGGTATGTGGGTGGTGGGTTGTAATGGGGGGGGGGGGTATTGTATTTGTTGTATGCAAAAGAGCTGAATTCTTTGGGGCATGCCCCACAAAAGGCCCTTTTAAGGGCTGGTAAGGTAAAGAGCTTTGAAATTTGTTAAATTTAGAATAGGGCAGGGAATTTTTTTTATTTTGGGGGTTTATTATTTTATTAGGGGGCTTAGAATAGGTGTAATTAGCTTAAATATCTTGTAATCTTTTTTTTATTTTTTGTAATTTAGTGTTTGTTTTTTTTTGTAATTTAGTTTAGTTAATTTAATTGTATTTTTAGATAGATGTTTGTAGTTTATTAAATTTATTGATAGTGTAGGTGTATTTGTAACTTAGGTTAGGATTTATTTTACAGGTAATTGGGTAATTATTTTAACTAGGTAGATATTAAATAGTTAATAACTATTTAATATCTATTATACCTAGTTAAAATAATTAACAATTTACCTGTAAAATAAATATTAACCCTAACATAGCTACAATGTAATTATTAATTATATTGTAGCTATCTTAGGGTTTATTTTATAGGTAAGTATTTAGATTTAAATAGGAATATTTTAGTTTATAAATGAATTAGATTAATTTAATATAAATTTAGTTAGGGTTAGATAGAGTTAATATAGTTAATATAAATACTATAGTAACTATATTAACTATATTAACCCTAATATAATTAGGGTTAATATAGTTAATATATATAATGTAATACCTATATTAACTATAATATACTTAGGGTTAATATAGATAACATAGCTGGCGGCGGGGTAGGTAGATTAAATTAGGGGTTAATCATTTTAATAGAGATGGCGGCGGTGTAAGGGGCTTACATTAGGGGTTAATAATTTTTATATAGGTGGTGGCGGTGTAAGGGGTCAGATTAGGGGATAGATAAGGTAGATGGCGGCGGTTTTAGAGGCTCACAGTAGGGGGTTAGTTTATGTAGATGGCGGCGGGGTCCGGGAGCGGCGGTTTAGGGGGTAATAACTTTATTAGGGATTTCGGGGGGGGGGGGATCGCGGTTGACAGGGAGATAGACATTGCGCATGCGTTAGGTGTTAGGTTTATTTTAGCAGATCGCGGTTGACAGGGAGATAGACATTGCGCATGCGTTAGGTGTTAGGTTTGTTTTAGCAGATCGCGGTTGACAGGGAGATAGACATTGCGCATGCGTTAGGTGTTAGGTTTATTTTCTAGTTAGTTTAGGGAGTTACGGGGCTCCAATAGTCAGCGTAAGGCTTCTTACGGCTGCTTTTTGTGGCGAGGTGAAAATGGAGTAAGTTTTCTCCATTTTCGCCACGTAAGTCCTTACGCTGCATATTGGATACCAAACTGCGCGGGTTTGGTATACCTGCCTATAGCCCAAAAAACTGCGGGCGACGGCAGAAATATACGGGCGTAACTTCTAGGTTACGCCGTATATGTGATACCAAATCCGCGCAAATATTGGCGTCGCCGGCTTTTGCGGGCGACAATTTATATCGGATCGACCCCCAGATTATAAGTGAAGCTCTAATGATAGAATGGGCCATGACACCAATATTGCTCGACCGCACTAAAATTAGAGCACAAATTGATATTACAAGTGAGTGGTAAAACAGATTTACCAGAGAAGGTTTAGTGCTACCATCATTGCTCAAGCACACCTATACTTTCAACAGATATCGCGACTGCGCTAAATATCGCTGATATAATAAGTTGAACGTTATGGTTTGCACTCAAGCGAAAGTCCAAATAGCACTATAAGAATTAGCATGACTTGAGAGTAAATGTACGGGTTAAAATAAAAGTTTCACAAAACACATGTAAAACATAATAAAATAAAGTGTTAAACTTGTATATAGACTTTTAAAATAAAAATATAAGTTTAATATTGCAAAAAAGTTTTTTGACTGGGAAGGGCTACAAAGTATATAGCATATATATATATATATATATATCGCAGAGGAGACACTGGGGACGATTTATCAAAGCTTCAACGAATAATGTGCGCCAAATTAGATGCACAGTTAATCCACCATAGTTAACAAAGCGTCAAGATCATCAAATATTGAAATGTGTGACATAATATATGCTCCCGCAATATCAATCCAACGCAGATCGATGATTGTGTTATTCGAGCGGAATACTGATCATCCGCCATCACATTCGACTCCATTTGACTGTCTTGCCAATTTATCAAACATTCAACAGGTATGCTTGCGTCTATTCCAACGCAGCTTACCTATCGTTCAAACCGCCACCCTTGAAGTCGCGAATGCTACAGAAATCAATGGGAGTCTGAAAACACAGAAAGGTTCTGTTCAGTGCTGCAAGACATGACGTAGACATGTGTAACGCTAAAAATTTTGTTTAGTTTAGTTTTCATCAGTTAAATTAAAATTTTCATTTTGGCAAATTAGTTGTTTTATTCGGATCCATTCTTTATTCATAAGCATTATTCTATTCTTAAGTTTAGAATAGAATTATGCATATGAATAAAGAATGGACCTGAAAAAACAATTTAGCTAAACATAACTAATATGCTGGTGATTGCTGAAACAAAATTATCTAAAACCGCCGCAAACCACATCACCGACACTAAATAAAGCTATTAACCTCTAAACCACCACACCCCCAGATCGCCAACACTACCTAAACCTATTAACCCCTAAACCACTATCCGCACATCGCCGACAGTAAATAATCCTATTAACCCCTAAACCCGCAGTTCCCCGACATCACCGACACTAACTAAACCTATTAACCCCTAAACCGCAGTTCCCCGACATTGCCGACACTAATTAAAAAACACTAAATAAACCTATTAACCCCTAAACCGCCGTTACCAGACATCGCCGAAACTAACTAAACCTATTAACCTCTAAACAGCAGTTCCCCGACATCGCAAACACTAACTAAACTAATTAACCCCTAAACACGCAGTTCCCCGACATCGCCGACACTAACTAAAACACAAAATAAACCTATTAACCCCTAAACCCCCGTTCCCAAACAGCGCCACAACTAACTAAACCTATTAACCCCTAAACCGCAGTTCCCCGACATTGCAGAAACTAACAAAACCTATTAACTCCTAAACCGCAGTTCCCCGATATTGCCGACACTAACTAAACCTATTAACCCCTAAACTGCTGTACACCCACATCGCCAACACTGACTAAACCTATAACCCCTAAACCGCCATACATCCACACCGCCAACACTAACTAAAACACTAAATAAACCTATTAACCCCTAAACCGCCGCCCCCCACTTCATAACAACCTAAATTAAACTATATTAACCCCTAAATATATAGATAAGGTGTGTGGAAGCACACCAATCCTCAAGGGGGCGCTCTCAATCAAAACAAATGTAACCCAATGTAATAAGAACAATAATAATGTATACAACAACACTCTAAAAAATAAACAGTACAATACCCGAGGGAAAAAAAAATATAACCTTGTGACTGGAAACAAAATAAATGTCCAATAACTAAATGATATCCTGTAAGTCACAATAGCTCCAGAAGATTGCAAAGGTCAGCTCTCTGCTGTAGGGGGGTCAAAATCCTGATGATAACAGGTCTGAAAAAAGAAACACAGAGGCGCCCAATGGCCTAATACCACAATACCAAGGGACAAGCAAAATATGTAAGACTAATACTCACAAATGAATAGCACCAAAAAGTGCAAGGAAGCAGACTGGAACCTCACAGTTGCCCAGCAAACTGAACAGACGCAGAGATAATTCTGTAGTACTTCTTCACCAGTGAGGTCCTCCTGGTTCCTAAAGGGGATGATATAGAGCCAACATAGCCCAGTACAGTTTGTACAAATATATGTGTATCCAGGGAATATGCACACTTACATGTAGCAAAGCACCTTCAGGTGCAATATACACAGACTGGGACTTCTCAGCCGCCCTGCTGACTGTTTCAAAGGTTTCAGCAAATAAGAAAGCTCCAAAAACTGATGCAGGAGTATAGATGGATTCTCAGATAAAATCCAGCAGCAAGTGTATTAGTTAAAAAGAATATTTTTATTTTAAAAGCAACATGTTTCTCAGCCTACAACTGGCTGTTTCCTCAGCCTATCTTAACCCCTAAACCTAACACCCCCTAACTTTAACCCCTTAATGACAACAGTACTTTTCCATTTTCTGTCCGTTTGGGACAAAGGCTATTTTTACATTTTTGTGGTGTTTGTGTTTAGCTGTAATTTTCCTCTTACTCATTTGCTTTACCCACACATATTATATACAGTTTTTCTCGCCATTAAATGGACTTTCTAAAGATATCATTATTTTAATCATATCTTATAATTTACTATAAAAAAAATTATAAAATATGAGGAAAAAATGAAAAAAAAACACTTTTTCTAACTTTTAGCCCCAAAATCTGTTACATATCTACAACCACCAAAAAAACACCCATGCTAAACAGTTTCTAAATTTTGTCCTGAGTTTAGAAATAACCAATGTTTACATCTTCTTTGCTTTTTTTGCAAGTTATAGGGCAATAAATACAAGTAACACTTTGCTATTTCCAAACCACTTTTTTTTCAAAATTAGTGCTAGTTACATTGGGACACTGATATCTTTCATGAATCCCTGAATATCCCTTGACATGTATATATATTTTTTAGAAGACATCCCAAAGTATTGATCTAGGCCCATTTTGGTATATTTCATGCCACCATTTCACCGCCAAATGCGATTAAATACAAAAAATCGTTCACTTTTTCACAAATATTTTCACAAAGTTTCGGTTTTTCACTGAAATTATTTACAAACAGCTTGTGCAATTATGGCATAAATGGTTGTAAATGCTTCTCTTGGATCCCCTTTGTTCAGAAATAGCAGACATATATGGCTTTGGCGTTGCTTTTTGGTAATTAGAAGGCCACTAAATGCCACTGCATTATGCCCAGCAGTGAAGGGGTTAATTAGGGAGCATGTAGGGAGATTTTTGGGGTAATTTTTGCTTTAGTGTAATGTAGTAGACAACCCAAAGTATTGATCTAGGCCCATTTTGGTATATTTCATGTCACCATTTCACCGCTAAATGCGATCAAATAAAAAAAAAAATGTTTCCTTTTTTACAAACTTTAGGTTTCTCACTGAAATTATTTACAAACAGCTTGTGCAATTATGGCACAAATGGTTGTAAATTCTTCTCTGGGATCCCCTTTTGTTCAGAAATAGCAGACTTATATTGCTTTGGCGTTGCTTTTTGATAATTAGAAGGCCGCTAAATGCCACTGCGCATCACACACTGGCTAGCAGTAAAGGGGTTAATTAGGTAGCTTGTAGGGAGTTTGCAGGGTTAATTTTAGCTTTAGTGTAGAGATCAGCCTCCCACCTGAAACATCAGACCCCCTGATCCCTCCCAAACTGCTCTCTTCCCTCCCCCACCCCACAATTGTCCCCGCCATCTTAAGTACTGGCACAAAGTCTGCCAGTACTAAAATAAAAGGTATATATTTTTTTATAGCATATTTACATATGCTGCGGTGTAGAATCCCCCTAGATCCCCCATCAAACAGTTCTCTAACCCTCCCCCTCTAGCCTAATGGGCGCCATCTTGGGTACTGGCAGCTTTCTGCCAGTACCCAGTTTAGTAAAAAAAAATATATGCTTTAATTTTTTGCCCTTTTCTGTAGTGTAGCTATTAAACCCCCCCCCCCAGAACCCTTCGATTGCTTTATAAATTAAAATTCCCCCCTTTTCTCCAAATTTTTAATTCAATTTTTCTGTAGTGTAGCAGTTCCCACCCGCTCCCGCCCGTTGCCCCCGTGCACGCATCCGTGCATGTCCCCGTGCACTCCCACCTCCGATCCCGCCCCCCTCCACATCACAGGCCCTTGGCAGGCCGTACACCCGCCTCCCTGCCTTACTCCCACCCACCAATGACGCTCCGGAGGCTTGTAAAGGGGTATTGTAGGATGCCTCCATATCGAGGCATCACTGCAATACCCTCAGAGCTGCTGGAAGCGATCGCAATAGCCTCCAGCACTCTGTTAGACAACTGACATACCAGGTACGTCTATTGTCATTAACTGCTTGTTAATGCATGACGTACCTGGTACGTCAGTTGTCATTAAGGGGTTAACATAATTAAAAAAGACCTAAATTAAAGTTGAAAATTATTAACTAACTACCTATTTAAAAATAAATACAAACTTACCTAAGCTAGCTACAATATAACTATTTACTAACTACCTAGTTAAAGTAAATACAAACTTACCTGTGGAAAACAAAAAAACAAAAACTAAGCTTACACTAATAAAACTTAACATTACTAAAAATAAAAAACTTAACATTACTAAAAATAAAAAACCCTAAGATTACTAAAAAATTTAAACTACAATTACAAAAAATAATAAACACTAAATTTTTTTTTTTTTTAAAACCATTACAAAAAATAACACAAAATTATCCAAAAAAATAAAAATTATTCGTTTTCTAATACCCCGTTTTAAAAAAAAAAACACACCCCATAATAAAGAACCCTAATCTATAATAAACTCCCCCTAAAATTACAGACCCCCACCCCCCCAAACCCACAAAATATAAAAAGCTAACTAAAAAAAACCTAATCTACCCATTGCCCTGGAAAGGGCATTTGTATGGGCATTGCCCTTAAAAGGGCATTCAGCTCTTTTACAGTCCATTAAAATAAAAAAAAGCCATAATTTAAAAAAAAAAACACCCCCCCAAAAAAAAAACTAACACTAACCCCAAAATCGGTACTCACAGTTGCTGAAGTCCGGCAAAAGATCTTCATCCCAGGGGCGAAGCATCTTCATCCAGACGGCTACATCTTCATCCAACGCGGGACCAGCATCTTCTTCATCACTGCGGAGGCAGAGCGGACAATGCGCGGAGGCGGAGGTCCTCTTCATGCGATCGTCTGCCGCACACTGAGGATTCAATGCAAGGTACCCCTTTTATATTGGGGTACCGTTGCACTGAATCCTCAGTTTGCGGGGGACGATCACAGGAAGAGGACCTTCACGTTGGGCCCAGAGGAATCCCCCTGGACCTCCCCCTTTACGCATCGACCGGTTCGCCTCTGCAGGGATAAAGAAGATGCCGGTCCCGCGATGGATGAAGCTGGAGCCACCTGAATGAAGATGCTTTGGCGCTGGGATGAAAATCTTCCGCCGGACTTCAGCAACTGTGAGTACCGATTTTGGGGTTGGTGTTAGGTTTTTTTTTGGGGGGTGTTCTTTTTTTTTAGATTAGGGCTTTTTTATTTTAATGGACCAAAAAAGAGCTGAATGCCCTTTTAAGGGCAATGCCCATACAAATGCCCTTTTCAGGGCAATGGTTAGATTAGGTTTTTTTTTAGTTAGGTTTTTTTTTTATTTTGTGGGTTTGGGGGTTTGTAATGTTAGGGGTGTTTGTTTTTATTTGTTTGTAAAAGAGCTGTTTAACTTTTGGGCAATGACCTACAAAAGGCCCTTTTAAGGGCCCTTGGTAGTTTATTATAGACTAGTCCTAAAGCCCGTGTACATGGGCCATTTTTTGCAGTACAGTACAGTGGTGCCACCCCTTGCTCTCTCTTTTCCCCCCTCTCTTTTGCTCTCTCTCTCCCCCCTTTCTTTTGCTCTCTCTCTCCCTTCTATGTTTTGCTCTCTCTCTCCCCTCTATTTTGCTCTCTCTCTACCTCTATTTATCCCCCTCTTTTGCTCTCCCCCTCTCTTTTGCTCTCTCTCTCCCCTCTCTTTTGCGCTCTCTCCCCATTTATTTTGCTCTCTCTGTCCCCCCTCTTTTGCTCTCTCCATCCTCCCTCTTTTGCCCTCCCTCTCTCTCTCTCTCCCCTTTCTTTTGCTCTCTCTCTCCCTCCTCTCTTTTGCTGTCTCTCTCCCTCCCTTTTGCTGTCTCTCTCCCCCTCTCTTATGTCCCCTCTCTCTCTCCCCCCCCCCTCTCTTTTGCTCTCTCTGTCCCCCCTCTCTTTTGCTCTCTCTCTCCCCCTCTCTTTCCCCAGTCTTTTGCGCTCTCTTTCCCCTCTCTTTTGCGCTTTCCTCCTTCTCTTTTGCTCTCTCTCTCTCCCCCTCTCTTTTGCTCTCTCTCTCTCTTCCCTTTCTCCCCCCTCTCTTTTGCTGTCTCTCTCCCTCTCTTTTGCTCTCTCTCTCCCCCCTTTCTCCCCCTCTCTTTTGCTGTCTCTCTCCCTCTCTTTTGCTCTCTCTCTCTCTCTCTCTCTCCCTATCCCTGCTGTTTGCTCTCTCTGCTTTCTTTTGCTCTCTCTCCCCCCTCTCTTTTGCTGTCTCTCTCCCTCTATTTTGCTCTATCTCCCCCTCTCTTTTGCTGTCTCTCTCCCTCTCTTTTGCTCTCTATCTCCCCCCTTTCTTTTGATCTCCTCCCTCTCTTTTGCTGTCTCTCTCCCTCTCTTTAGCTGTCTCTAGCCCCCTCTCTTTTGCTCTTTCTCTCTCCCTCTCTTTTACTGTCTCTCTCCCCCTCTCTTTTGCTCTCTCTCTCCCCCTCTCTTTTCCCCCCTCACTTTTGTGCTCACTATCTCCCCTCTCTTTTGCGCTCTCCACCCTCTCTTTTGCTCTCTCACTTTCCCCTTCTCTTTTGCTCTCTCCCCTCTCTTTTGTTTTCTCTCTCCCCCTCTCTTTTGCTTTCTCTCTCCTCTCTTTTGCTCTCTCTCTCTCTCTCTCCCCCCTTTCTCCCCCCTCTCTTTTGTTGTCTCTCTCCTTCTCTTTTGCTCTATCTCTCCCTCCCTGCTGTTTTGCTCTATCTCTCCCCTTTCTTTTGCTCTCTCTCCTCCTTCTCTTTTGCTGTCTCTCTCCCTCTCTTTTGCTCTCCCCCTTCTCTTTTGCTGTCTCTCTCCCTCTCTTCTGCTGTCTCTCTCCCTCTCTTCTGCTCTCTATCCCCCTCTCTCTCTCTCTCTCTCTCTCTCTCTCCCCTTTCATTTGCTCTCTCTTCCCCCTCTCTTTTGCAGTCGCTCTCTCTCTCTCTTTTGCTCTCTTTATCCCTTTCTTTTGCTCTCTCTATCCCCCCTCTTTTGCTCTCTCCCCCCTTTCTTTTGCTGTCTCTCTCCCTCTCTTTAGCTGTCTCTCTCCCTCTCTTTAGCTGTCTCTCTCCCCCTCTCTTTTGCTCTCTTCCCCCCTCTCTTATGCTCTCTCTCTCCCCTCACTCTCCCCCTCTCTTTTACTGTCACTCTCCATTTCTTTTGCTCTCTCTCCCCTTTTCTTTTGCTGTCTCTCTCCCCTTCTCTTTTGCTGTCTCTCTCTCTGTCTTTTGCTGTCTCTCTCCCTCTCTTTTGCTCTCTCTATTGCCTATCTTTTGCTCTCTCTCTCTCTCTCTCCCCTTTTTTTGCTCTTTCTATCCCCCCTCTTTTGCTCTTATACATATACACAAGTATGTGCACAGATATATGTACAAATTCTAGCATTAATAAACATTTTAAAGAAAAAAACATGAGATAGGCATATCATATTATAGAATTACAAATATACATTCATTTATGTGAAAATATCATATATCAGATTTTTTGTATAACACATAAATAGAAAAATAACTTTATATGAGATATTATTTTTTGTTCAGGTATAAATCTCGCTAATTCTTGGACATTAACAGATGGAAAATAAAAGATTAGCTTTAGAGAAATGTGCTTGTTCATGGACAGTAATGAAATGGTATAAATAACGTTGGAAAAAACATAATATCCGCGACATTGATGACTGTTATTTATCAACAGTCCAATGCTCATCACGTGTTTTTTGACAGACTTTTTAATAAATAAAGCCGTCGTATGTAGAATGCGCCGAGATTGACACAATGATAAATCGGCCCCACTTTCTGGACTTTTTCAAGTGAATCAAGTGAAAGTTGTGTGCACTGTTTTGGGAAACTTTCCTCTTCCTCAAGCATCAAATAAACTGTGCAGTTTAAATAATAATAAAAAAAACCCCTCCCCTGTGACAATTGGCGCTATTCGGTTTCCATGGCAACTTATGTAAAAAATCAATATATCAGATTGGTTCATCACAACACATAATAGTAAGTGTAACACCTGCAATGCATATATAAAAACTGCATACATAAATACTGCATGTGAGTATAGTAGCGCTCATATTAAAGGGACAGTCAAGTCCAAAAAAAACTTTCATGTTTCAAATAGGGCATGCAATTTTGAACAACTTTCAAATTTACTTTTATCACTAATTTTGCTTTGTTCTCTTGGTATTCTTAGTTGAAAGCTAAACCTAGGAGGTTCATATGCTAATTTCTTAGACCTTGAAGGTTGCCTCTAATCTAAATGCATTTTGATAGTTTTTCACCACTAGAGGGCATTAGTTCACGTGTTTCATATAGATAACATTGAGCTCATGCACGTGAATTTACCATGGAGACAGCTCTGATTGGCTAAAGTGCAAGTCTGTCAAAATAACTGAAATAAGGGGCAGTCTGCTGAGGCTTAGCTGCAAGGTAACAACAGAGGTAAAACGTGTATAATTATAACTGGTTATGCAAAACTGGGGAATTGGTAATTAAGGGATTATCTATCTTTTAAATCAACAGTGCACTCACTGTTACAGCCACATCCGCCGGGGTGCTGCGTAAAGGATATACAGCAGTAGCAGTTGATCCCACTGAGGGGAAGAAAAACGCTTCACTCTCCGGTCTTCAGAAAAAGGTAAAAGGTTTTAATGTTTCTTCACAACAATTATCAACAAAGGAAGGTCATCCCAAACATTTCAGTACCAACGGGTACCTTTTTCAATGGGTAGAAAACAAATCCTGTGTCCCAATAGCTTCTAATAAACCCACACACCCACACACCCACTCACCTATTTAAATCCCCCAGTGCAAACGAGACTTCCAGTGCTCTTGAGGTGCCGCCCACAACACGCGTCATCGTTTTGACTTCAGAATACAGACAGCATGGCTAATTACCATAGCCTCGCCTACCTGTGACAAAACTGTTAATACGTCACATTCACAGCACCGCGATCATGCTCGGCTTCACCTCCCCCCTTAACTACTTGCATTTAAAAACAATATCTTAAAAGTTCAGTATATTTAGATAATAAATATAATCTAATATACCGTATAATTTTATTATTAAAAGTGTTAGACAAAACAAAGGTACCTCTAATACAATACTAACATCATATGTAGCCGGACTGCAAATGAATTAAAGATTTTCACATCATTCTAAAGACAATCTAGTCAGTATAGATCCGAATAGCAACACCTCTGTCACTGTAGCGATATAAAAACTTTTTTATATCTTGATAGTTAGCATGCTTCAGAGCATAATGGAATATGGTAGAAATCTCTTAGTGCAGGCAACAACACACTCACTACTTGGCAATTCTCCGATTTAAAGGGGTATTGATCCCTGTAGTATGAATGTCACTTAACATTAGATCTAACTTTATCAAATACCAAAGACAACCTAGATCGATCAATCATAGAAGCCTCGTTATAAGAATACATTGAAGTCCAATTGTGCATTCCATCCTTTTGGGGTCACGGTGTCAAGTCGGTAGATCCAGGATGCTTCCACTTGAAGGAGTTTTTTGTTCCTGTCTCCCCCTCTTCTCAAGGGTGGCACATGATCTATTAACATGGTCCTCAGGCTAGCTGACGTATGCCCAGCTTGGAAAAAATGCCTGGCAACCGGTTGATCTGATGTCTTCTTGTCAATTTCTGCTCTTATGGCGTGACGATGATTCGCCATTCTCTCTCGAAAGGTGGTAGAGGTCTTATCCACATAGACAAAAGAGCACGGACACATCAGTATATAGATAACATAAGTGCTAGTGCAGGATAGTCTGTGTAGAATTTTATATTTCCTCCCTGTGCGAGGATGGTGAAAATGGGCCCCAGTGAGCATGCTGTTACATGTTGTACAGTCTACACACTTATAGCACCCTAACTTCCTCTTGGCGTCCATCCATGTGCCCTTCTCATAGCACTTCACAGGATCATTATGAACCAAGATATCTTTTAAGTTAGATGCTTTCTTGTAGACCATGCGTGGGGCTGCAATACGTGCAAATGGGAGTGATTTGTCTGTTTTCACAATATCCCAATTTTGCTTCACTGATTCCGCCAATGTTTTCGATAGAGGATTAAACGTTGTAACAAAGTTAATGTTACTATCTAAACTGTCCATGTTTTTCAGTTATTTTCGTGTCAATTGATCATATTGTGACAGTTCAGTATAAGTTTTATCAATGTCCTTTGCTTTATAACCACGTTGTTTTAATTTAACCTTCATCTCTTCTTCTTGGGTATTCTTGGTGCTAGCAAGTGTATTGTTGCATGCGACTCGCATAAGCTGAGAGGAAACAACCCCCTTCTATTGATGCTCAGGATGGTAGCTAGTGGATAGTAATAGTGAATTCCTATCAGTGGGTTTAGAATAAAGAGATGTAGTCAATTTGCACCCCTCATTGTCAGAATTAATGGTAATATTCAGATCTAAAATGGAATTGTGTTATTGCTGTATTCAAATTTAAAGCGAATAGTTGATTCAAGTTTGTTAAGAGTATCAACCCAGTGTGTTAGTAATTCTGCCGACCCTCTCCATATCAGGAATACATCATCTATGTAGCTAATGTATAATTTGATGTTATTCACCGCCAGAACATTCATGACAGTGGTCTCATACCAGGACATGTAGAGATTGGCATATGCAGGAGGCTATTGGGACACAGGATTTGTTTTCTACCCATTGAAAAGGTACCCGTTACCGAAGCGTTTGGGATGACCTTCCTTTGTTGATAATTGTTATGAAGAAACATTAAAACCTTTTATATATATATTCAGGTAGCCCTCAGTTTACGCCGGGGTTAGGTTCCAGAAGGAATGGTTGTAAATCGAAACCATTGTAAATTGAAACCCAGTTTATAATGTAAGTCAATGGGAAGTGAGGGAGATAGGTTCCAGGCCCCTCTCAAAATTGTCATAAGTAACACCTAATACATTATTTTTAAAGCTTTGAAATGAAGACTTTAAATGCTAAACAGCATTATAAACCTAATAAAATAATCACACAACACAGAATATGTATTTAAACTAAGTTAAATGAACAAAAACATTTGCTAAACAGCATTATAAACCTAATAAAATAATCACACAACACAGATTTCACTTGCATTTTTCTGCAAACAGTTATTTCTATGCATTCCAATCTGGACTGATTTATAGACAGGAAGATCTTGTTCCTTTGAAATCTGCTCGATAGCTCAGGTCTGGTTAAAGTGATTAATTTCAGCTTGCTTGGCTTTGCTGCAACAAAAGCGGACAGCTCCACCTACTGGCTATTGTAATAAATGAACTGCTTCTCAATGCCTTTCAATAGCAGTCGCATGACTGGGAAAAAAGGTTGTTATTCTGAAACGGTGTAAATTGAACCGTTGTAAAATGAGGGCCACTGTTGTTTTACCTTGAGCGGAGTTAGCGCTTGGGAGCGATAACAATTTATCACTCCACTAGTAATCTGGGCCTAGGTGTCTATTGTCCCTTTGATGGAACAGTCGTTTTTTATTTTTAAAAATGTGTTGTTGCATTTTGTTTTGTTTGAAATGCAGATGTTCCTATCCTGAATAAAAATGTTTGTGGAGGCTCTCAGAGCTGCCCTTATCAGTGAACAATCCGTTGGGATTAGCTGCATATAAACATGCTTTTAGCTTCAATAGCAGGAGCTGTAGGAAAAGGAGAATGCAGTGCTGAGCATTAGGAAGTGGAAGAGGTCAAAGGCTGTTTTGGGGCAGTTAGTTAAAGGGACACTGAACCCAATTTTTTTTCTTTCGTGATTCAGATAGAGCATGACATTTTAAGTAACTTTCTAATTTACTCCTATTATCAAATTTCTTCATTCTCTTGGTATCTTTATTTGAAATGCAAGAATGTAAGATTAGATGCCGTCCCATTTTTGGTGAACAACCTGGGTTGTTCTTGCTGATTGGTGGATGAATTCATCCACCAATTAAAAAGTGTTGTCCAGAGTTCTGAACCCCAAAAAAAAGCTTAGATGCCTTCTTTTTCAAATAAAGATAGCAAGAGAACAAAGAAAAAATGATAATTCGAGTAAATTAGAAAGCTGCTTAAAAGTGCATGCTCTATCTGAATCACGAAAGAAAAAATTTGGGTTCAGTGTCCCTTTAAATGTGAAGATAAATAGATGTTGTTTTATTACTTACAGATGAACCGTAAACAACAAGCAAGTGTGCTGACCTGGCAGGGTTATGAAAGGTGGGCAACGGGACAGCTAAAAATAAATACCTGTTACAAATAAACACCAGTTTTGATGTCTGGATAATGTGTGCTAAAATGTTGCCCAGAGACAGTGGCCTCTATTTATCAAGCTGTCAACCGCAAATACACTGGAATTCCGCAGCGTATTTGTGGCGAACCTGATTCGCCTTAGTTATCAAACCCTACAGACCGGCAAAAGTAGAATTTAGTGACGTAACATACGATCCGCCGGACTCAGTCCGACACAGATTGATGCTTATGTCACTACAGATGTTCCCAACGCAAGTTCGGCACAATCTGACTACTTTTGCTAGTTAGCAAATAACTAGCAGGTACGCTCAGCACTTTTCCGGCCCAGCATACCTGGTTTTCAATCCGCCGCCCTGGAGGCCGCGGATACCATAGGAATCAATGGGAGTCGGAAAGCAGTGAAAGCTCATGTTCGCTGCCCGATATCCCATTGATTCCTATGGGAATGTCTACACCTAACACCCTAACATGTACCCCAAGTCTAAACACCCCTAATCTGCCCCCCCTACACCGCCGCCACCTACATTATACTTATTAACCCCTAAACCGCCACTCCCAGACCCCGCCACAACTAAATAAGTATTTAACCCCTAAACCGCCGCTCCCGGAGCCCACCGCCACCTACATTATACTTATTAACCCCAAATCTGCCCCCCCTACACCGCCGCCACTATATTAAATGTATTAACCCCTAAACGTAAGTCTAACCCTAAAACCCCCTAACTTAAATATAATTTCTCTTGTTAAGTGTATCCAGTCCACGGATCATCCATTACTTGTGGGATATTCTCCTTCCCAACAGGAAGTTGCAAGAGGATCACCCACAGCAGAGCTGCTATATAGCTCCTCCCCTAACTGTCATATCCAGTCATTCTCTTGCAAGCCTCAACCAAGATGGAGGTCGTAAGAGGAGTGTGGTGTTTTATACTTAGTTTATTCTTCAATCAAAAGTTTGTTATTTTTAAATGGTGCCGGAGTGTACTGTTTATCTGAGGCAGTATTTAGAAGAAGAATCTGCCTGCGTTTTCTATGATCTTAGCAGAAGTAACTAAGATCCATGGCTGTTCTCACATATTCTGAGGAGTGAGGTAACTTCAGAGAGGGAATGGCGTGCAGGTTTTCCTGCAATAAGGTATGTGCAGTTAATATTTTTCTAGGGATGGAATTTGCTAGAAAATGCTGCTGATACCGAACTAATGTAAGTAAAGCCTTAAATGCAGTTATAGCGACTGGTATCAGGCTTATTAATAGAGTAACAAAGAAAAAGTCCCGATATAGCGCTCAAACCAATGCTTAGACTAATACAAAATCTTGTAGATAATTCCGGATTCCAAACAACACAGTTCAAAATAGGTACAGTACCTCAATCTTCCGGTTATTGCCAGCGTTGCACAAGCTCCCGGTCACGGTCTGTCCTCTGTGAATGAACTCCTCCTTTCCAATCACAACCAGGTGTGAGTTAGGTGATCCATTCCTACAACACAGCATATACTCACAGAGCTTCCCGCTAACCGCCCGCAGACCTCTGTAAGTCTGCAAAATCAGCAATCAAAATAAAAAATAGGGCGAGTCGGGACCACAGGCAAGAGTTTAAAAAGTAACTTTTAATGCCATATTAATAAAACAGTTTCACAACAAAAAATTGTAAAAAATTGGATCCAAGACAGCAGCGGTCTGACATGTTTCAGCTCTCTGCCTTATTCATAGACCGTGCTGTCTTGGATACACAGCCTACTTAAATTTACAAATCATAATGACGTGTTAAGCCTCAATTTAACTCCTTGATTACCAGCTTGCACATACATAGTTTTATTGTATATATATCTCAATTCTACAAACTGTTATTTCAAACATTTAGAAAATATTAGAGTATCATCTTACACCCTTTAAAAAGGACAAAATCTATTTAGTCCACATATATCGTTATACAAACAAGTACCTTTATAGTGCTAATTTATAGTATGTGTGGTCTAATATGTTCAGAATATTTTATATCCAAGATTTAAAGCGTTATACAGCTAAGTTATGTCATTTCCTGTCTATTAACATTGTGACAAATTAAAGAGAAATTATCTCCATATCGAATACTAGATTCCTTAATCCTAAAATTATTAACCACATTATATTTGATAATTTCTCTTTAAGAGAAAATTGAAACCATATGATTTAAACATACTATTTGTTCCTAACAATACTAATAGCTATACTATATGTACTATATATTGATATATCTATAGAAAGGGAACTAAAACATTTTTTGAAACAGCGATATATTATAATGAATAATATTAGATCTTATCGGGCCACATGAATCTCAAGAGGGGCCACTCAACTAAGGATTATTTGCCACAATTGTAAGAGTTTGTACTATGCTTTAAGCATATTAATTATTATAGGTCAACCTACATACAAATACAATGTATTGTGTAGTTTAAGATTAATTCTTACGTAAAGCCTATCTCCAACAGTTAATTAGATCTGTGTGTATATTAAGGCCCTCTGGGGCCCTTGTTCCCAATTTAAAGATCCAAAAAGCCTTGTGCATGCGGAGCAACTTATCTCTATCTCCTCCTCTGTTGGGAACCCTTACCCATTCAATAATTTGCCATACTAGGTTGTCAGTACTACTATTGTGACAGAACTTAAAGTGCCTAGCCACTTGTGAGTCTGGATCATCGGACTTAATGTCGTAGATATGTTCTTTTATTCGCTCTCTAGCTTCCCTTGTGGTAAGACCAACGTACTGCTTTAGACATGCTTGGCAAGTCACAAGGTACACTACATATGTGCTGCGACAGTTTGTGCATGCATCAATGGTAAACACTCTCTGAGTCTTTGTCGATTGAAAAGTTTTACCAGTTAGCGTGTATGAGCATGCTTTGCATCTGGTGGCACCACACCTATAGTGGCCCTTGCATTCTAACCAACTTGTAACTCTGTGTGAGGTAGTTTTTATTTCACTAGGGGCCAAAATATTGCCCAAAGTCTTATTTTTCCTAGGGATGCACTTGCATCCCCTTTGTACTATCTCATAGAGATCTCCATCTCCTTTCAGAATCGGTAGACATTCTTGTACAATATTTGCAATCTGATCAAATTGTTTGCTGTAATTTGTGACAAAAAATAGGTGTATTACTCATCTCTCTATTTCTCTTAGCTCTACTTGAGTGGAGCATCCTGTTTCTGTCCATTCTAGATACTATATTGTACGCTTTGGTAATTTGTTTTCTGGAAAATCCTCTCTGTAAAAACCTCTCTTTGAAATCTTTGGCCATATTATGGTATTCTGACAATAAGGAACAATTTCTTCATAAACGAATAAATTCTCCTTTGAGTATTCCAAAGCTTGTATGCTTAGGATGCATACTTTTGGCATGCAAAATGCTATTGCCTGCAATTTGCTTCCTGTGTAATTTAGTAACAACCTTGCTACCTTCATTAGAAAGTGTAAGGTCTAGATATTCAATACTCGTTTTACTTGCAGTGCTTGTAAAGCTTAGACCAACATCGTTAATATTAAGATCTTTTACAAACTCAGTGCACTCCTCTGCTGACCCTTGCCATATGAGAAGGAGATCGTCAATAAATCTCCTATACATCACAATACTCCCCCTCTGGCGGCAGTCTTTGCCATATACATGGGATAGCTCCCACCACCCCATGTATAAATTTGCAAAGGAGGGGGCAAAAGTAGCCCCCATTGCAGTACCTCTCCTTTGCAGGTAAAAACTGCCGCCAAACGAGAAGTAATTGTGTGTAAGTAAAAAGAAGAGTGCCCTAAGTATGAAGCTTTTGTCAGTATTACTGTAACCTGTATATTTATCCAAGAAAAATGCTACTGTAATCATACCTTTATCCAGAGGAATGGTAGAATACAAACTAACTACATCAATG
This sequence comes from Bombina bombina, assembly GCF_027579735.1. NCBI lineage: Eukaryota > Metazoa > Chordata > Amphibia > Anura > Bombinatoridae > Bombina > Bombina bombina. The sequence continues at coordinate 1,074,555,688 of NC_069502.1, read as the reverse complement.
GTTAACCATGAATATTCTGGTTTCCAATTGATGTCTTCTACCAATACTAACAGATGTTTCGTGTCCTTAAGGAATGAAGGAAGAATCCTTACCAATGGCTGTAAAATACCTTCCATCCATCTCCCCAAGGGTTCCAACAAGGATCCAATACCAGAGACGATAGGACGTCCCTGGACATTGTCAAGACCCTTGTGCGTCTTGAGGAGATGGTGGAAGATAGGAATTTTAGGATGTTTAACCCATAAAAAAGCTTCGGTGTCATCGTCAATGATACCTAATTCATTTCCATCATCTAGGATTTGTCCCAGACTTAGTTTAAATGCATTAGTGGGGTCAAAGCTCAGTTTTTCATATACCTCAGTTTGACTTAGCTGCCTTTCAGCTTCCATGATATAATCTTGTTTGTCTAAGACAACAATGTTACCACCTTTATCACTTCTACGAATCACGATGTCTTGTTTTAATTTAAGCCTCTGTATGGCTTCTTGTTCTGATTTGGTTAAGTTATTAGATCTGTCAAACTCAACTGCAACAGACTCTTGTAATTTGTGTAGTTCCTTTTCTACTCGTTATTGAAAGGACTCTAAATAAATCCCTCTTTTCCCTGTAGGATAAAATACTGAAGTGGGTTTAAATTTCACTTTTACTTTTTTTCCTTGAGAAGACTCCATTTCCAAGTTCAATAGTGTAAAGTAGTCAGTAGCCTCACTAAATTCAACTTTATTATGTATATTAGACATTTCATCATACATATCAGATAACATAGTATCATCATCAATTCTACTCTCTTTGAAACATTTCTTCACAGTTAAGTTTCTCACAAATTTATTCAGGTCTAACAATGTCTCAAAGAAAGAAATTGGTAGAGGGAACAAATCCCAAGCCATATTTTAACACTTTTTCCTCTTCTTTGTCTAGGGCTGTATTTGAAAGATTTAAAATAGTTAAATCTTGTACTTGTTGCGTTTCTGCTGTTTCGTTTGGGGTCTTAACGTATATCTGTTTGTCCCTATGTTTCCCCCCCCCCCCTCTTGTGGGGCCTCCTCCTCCTTTTAGATTCGGCTGTTCCATTTGAAAAACCTGCTTCTCATTATTAGCTCTTTCTCCCACTATATCATTGGGGGGTTGTAGATGGTATTTACTTTGGTTCATTACTGGAGTTATAGATGGCTCATTGGATCTTAAAATCCCTCCTATGGCCCCTGCAATATGGCTTGGGATTTGTTCCCTCTACCAATTTTAATCTCTTTGAGACATTGTTAGACCTGAATAAATTTGTGAGAAACTTAACTGTGAAGAAATGTTTCAAAGAGAGTAGAATTGATGATGATACTATGCTATCTGATATGTATGATGAAATGTCTAATATACATAATAAAGTTGAATTTAGTGAGGCTACTGACTACTTAACACTATTGAACTTGGAAATGGAGTCTTCTCAAGGAGAAAAAGTAAAAGTGAAATTTAAACCCACTTCAGTATTTTATCCTACAGGGAAAAGAGGGATTTATTTAGAGTCCTTTCACAAACGAGTAGAAAAGGAACTACACAAATTACAAGAGTCTGTTGCAGTTGAGTTTGATAGATCTAATAACTTAACCAAATCAGAACAAGAAGCCATACAGAGGCTTAAATTAAAACAAGACATCGTTATTCGTAGAAGTGATAAAGGTGGTAACATTGTTGTCTTAGACAAACAAGATTATATCATGGAAGCTGAAAGGCAGCTAAGTCAAACTGAGGTATATGAAAAACTGAGCTTTGACCCCACTAATGCATTTAAACTAAGTCTGGGACAAATCCTAGATGATGGAAATGAATTAGGTATCATTGACGATGACACCAAAGCTTTTTTATGGGTTAAACATCCTAAAATTCCTATCTTCCACCATCTCCCCAAGACGCACAAGGGTCTTGACAATGTCCTGGGACGTCCTATCGTCTCTGGTATTGGATCCTTGTTGGAACCCTTGGGGAGATGGATGGAAGGTATTTTACAGCCATTGGTAAGGATTCTTCCTTCATTCCTTAAGGACACGAAACATCTGTTAGTATTGGTAGAAGACATCAATTGGAAACCAGAATATTCATGGTTAACCATTAATGTAGTTAGTTTGTATTCTACCATTCCTCTGGATAAAGGTATGATTGCAGTAGCATTTTTCTTGGATAAATATACAGGTTACAGTAATACTGACAAAAGCTTCATACTTAGGGCACTCTTCTTTTTACTTACACACAATTACTTCTCGTTTGGCGGCAGTTTTTACCTGCAAAGGAGAGGTACTGCAATGGGGGCTACTTTTGCCCCCTCCTTTGCAAATTTATACATGGGGTGGTGGGAGCTATCCCATGTATATGGCGAAGACTGCCGCCAGAGGGGGAGTATTGTGATGTATAGGAGATTTATTGACGATCTCCTTCTCATATGGCAAGGGTCAGCAGAGGAGTGCACTGAGTTTGTAAAAGATCTTAATATTAACGATGTTGGTCTAAGCTTTACAAGCACTGCAAGTAAAACGAGTATTGAATATCTAGACCTTACACTTTCTAATGAAGGTAGCAAGGTTGTTACTAAATTACACAGGAAGCAAATTGCAGGCAATAGCATTTTGCATGCCAAAAGTATGCATCCTAAGCATTCAAGCTTTGGAATACTCAAAGGAGAATTTATTCGTTTACGAAGAAATTGTTCCTTATTGTCAGAATACCATAATATGGCCAAAGATTTCAAAGAGAGGTTTTTACAGAGATGATTTTCCAGAAAACAAATTACCAAAGCTTACAATATAGTATCTAGAATGGACAGAAACAGGATGCTCCACTCAAATAGAGCTAAGAGAAATAGAGAGATGAGTAATACACCTATTTTTGTCACAAATTACAGCAAACAATTTGATCCGATTGCAAATATTGTACAAGAATGTCTACCGATTCTGAAAGGAGATGGAGATCTCTATGAGATAGTACAAAGGGGATGCAAGTGCATCCCTAGGAAAAATAAGACTTTGGGCAATATTTTGGCCCCTAGTGAAATAAAAACTACCTCACACAGAGTTACAAGTTGGTTAGAATGCAAGGGCCACTATAGGTGTGGTGCCACCAGATGCAAAGCATGCTCATACACGCTAACTGGTAAAACCTTTCAATCGACAAAGACTCAGAGAGTGTTTACCATTGATGCATGCACAAACTGTCGCAGCACATATGTAGTGTACCTTGTGACTTGCCAAGCATGTCTAAAGCAGTACGTTGGTCTTACCACAAGGGAAGCTAGAGAGCGAATAAAAGAACATATCTACGACATTAAGTCCGATGATCCAGACTCACAAGTGGCTAGGCACTTTAAGTTCTGTCACAATAGTAGTACTGACAACCTAGTATGGCAAATTATTGAATGGGTAAGGGTTCCCAACAGAGGAGGAGATAGAGACAAGTTGCTCCGCATGCGCAAGGCTTTTTGTATCTTTAAATTGGGAACAAGGGCCCCAGAGGGCCTTAATATACACACAGATCTAATTAACTGTTGGAGATAGGCTTTACGTAAGAATTAATCTTAAACTACACAATACATTGTATTTGTATGTAGGTTGACCTATAATAATTAATATGCTTAAAGCATAGTACAAACTCTTACAATTGTGGCAAATAATCCTTAGTTGAGTGGCCCCTCTTGAGATTCATGTGGCCCGATAAGATCTAATATTATTCATTATAATATATCGCTGTTTCAAAAAAATTTTTAGTTCCCTTTCTATAGATAAATCAATAAATAGTACATATAGTATAGCTATTAGTAATGTTAGGAACAAATAGTATGTTTAAATCATATGGTTTCAATTTTCTCTTAAAGAGAAATTATCAAATATAATGTGGTTAATAATTTTAGGATTAAGGAATCTAGTATTCGATATGGAGATAATTTCTCTTTAATTTGTCACAATGTTAATAGACAGGAAATGACATAACTTAGCTGTATAACGCTTTAAATCTTGGATATAAAATATTCTGAACATATTAGACCACACATACTATAAATTAGCACTATAAAGGTACTTGTTTGTATAACGATATATGTGGACTAAATAGATTTTGTCCTTTTTAAAGGGTGTAAGATGATACTCTAATATTTTCTAAATGTTTGAAATAACAGTTTGTAGAATTGAGATATATATACAATAAAACTATGTATGTGCAAGCTGGTAATCAAGGAGTTAAATTGAGGCTTAACACGTCATTATGATTTGTAAATTTAAGTAGGCTGTGTATCCAAGACAGCACGGTCTATGAATAAGGCAGAGAGCTGAAACATGTCAGACCGCTGCTGTCTTGGATCCAATTTTTTACAAATTTTTGCTGTGAAACTGTTTTATTAATATGGCATTAAAAGTTACTTTTTAAACTCTTGCCTGTGGTCCCGACTCGCCCTATTTTTTATTTTTTATTTTTGATTGCTTATTAATAGAGATACATACTCTTATAAAAATGTAATTTAAAACGTTTGCTGGCATGTTTAATCGTTTTTATATGTATTTGGTGATAAAACATATTGGGGCCTAGTTGTTTTCCACATGGCTGGCTTGAATTTTGCTTAGTAACAGTTTCCTTAGGCTTTCCACTGTTGTAATATGAGTGGGAGGGGCCTTTTTTAGTGCTATTCTGTGCAGCTAAAAATACTGACAGAGACATTCAGCTTCCCTCTGCATGATCCAGGACATCTCTGGAGGGCTCAAAAGGCTTCAAAGTCGTTTTTGAGGGAGGTAAAAAGCCACAGTAGAGCTGTGGCAGTTGTTGTGACTGTTTGAAAAACAAACAAACAAAAAAAAAACGTTTTTGTCTTTTATTATTCAGTTTTGGGTATTAAGGGGTTAATCATCCATTTGCAAGTGGGTGCAATGCTCTGCTAACTTGTTACATACACTGTAAACATTTTGTTAGTGTAACTGCCTTTTTTCACTGTTATTTCAAATTTTGACAAAATTTGCATTTCTTAAAGGTGCAGTAACGTTTTTTATATTGCTTGTAAACTTGTTTAAAGTGTTTTCCAAGCTTGCTAGTCTCATTGCTAGTCTGTTTAAACATGTCTGACACAGAGGAAACTACTTGTTCATTATGTTTGAAAGCCATGGTGGAGCCCCATAGGAGAATGTGTACTAAATGTATTGATTTCACCTTAAACAGTAAAGATCAGTCTTTAACTATAAAAGAAATATCACCAGAAAATTCTGACCAGAAGATTCTGACGAGGGGGAAGTTATGCCGACTAACTCTCCCCACGTGTCAGACCCTTCGCCTCCCGCTCAGGGGATGCACGCTAATATGGCGCCAATTACATCAGGGACGCCCATAGCGTTTACCTTGCAGGACATGGCTGCAATCATGAATAATACCCTGTCAGAGGTATTATCCAGGTTGCCTGAATTAAGAGGCAAGCGCAATTGCTCTGGGGTTAGGAGAAATACAGAGAGCGCAGATGCTGTAAGGGCCATGTCTGATACTGCGTCACAATATGCAGATCATGAGGACGGAGAGCTTCAGTCTGTGGGTGACATCTCTGATTCGGGGAAACCTGATTCAGAGATTTCTAATTTTAAATTTAAGCTTGAGAACCTCCGTGTGTTGCTTGGGGAGGTATTAGCTGCTCTGAATGACTGTAACACAGTTGCAGTACCAGAGAAATTGTGTAGGCTGGATAAATACTATGCAGTACCGGTGTGTACTGATGTTTTTCCTATACCTAAAAGGCTTACAGAAATTGTTAGCAAGGAGTGGGATAGACCGGGGGTGCCTTTTTCCCCACCTCCTATATTTAGAAAAATGTTTCCAATAGACGCCACTACACGGGACTTATGGCAGACGGTCCCTAAGGTGGAGGGAGCAGTTTCTACTTTAGCAAAGCGTACTACTATCCCGGTTGAGGACAGTTGTGCTTTTTCAGATCCAATGGATAAAAAATTGGAAGGTTACCTTAAGAAAATGTTTATTCAACAAGGTTTTATTTTACAGCCCCTTGCATGCATTGCGCCTGTCACGGCCGCGGCGGCATTCTGGTTTGAGGCCCTGGAAGAGGCCATTCATACAGCTCCATTGACTGAAATTATTGACAAGCTTAGAACACTTAAGCTAGCTAACTCATTTGTTTCTGATGCCATTGTTCATTTGACTAAACTAACGGCTATGGCTTAAATCCTGGTCAGCTGACGTGACTTCGAAGTCTAAATTACTCAACATTCCTTTCAAGGGGCAGACCTTATTCGGGCCTGGTTTGAAGGAAATTATTGCTGACATTACTGGAGGTAAGGGTCACACCCTTCCTCAGGACAGGGCCAAAGCAAAGGCCAAACAGACTAATTTTCGTGCCTTTCGAAATTTCAAGGCAGGTGCAGCATCAACTTCCTCCGCTTCAAAACAAGAGGGAACTTTTGCTCAATCTAAGCAGGCCTGGAAACCTAACCAGTCCTGGAACAAAGGCAAGCAGGCCAGAAAGCCTGCTGCTGCCTCTAAGACAGCATGAAGGAACGCTCCCCTATCCAGTGACGGATCTAGTAGGGGGCAGACTTTCTCTCTTCGCCCAGGCGTGGGCAAGAGATGTTCAGGATCCCTGGGCGTTGGAGATCATATCTCAGGGATATCTTCTGGACTTCAAAGCTTCCCCTCCACAAGGGAGATTTCATCTTTCAAGGCTATCTGCAAATCAGATAAAGAAAGAGGCATTCCTACGCTGTGTGCAAGACCTCCTAGTTATGGGAGTGATCCATCCAGTTCTGCGGACGGAACAAGGACAGGGTTTTTATTCAAATCTGTTTGTGGTTCCCAAAAAAGAGGGAACCTTCAGACCAATTTTGGATCTAAAGATCTTAAACAAATTCCTCAGAGTTCCATCTTTCAAAATGGAAACTATTCGGACCATCCTACCCATGATCCAAGAAGGTCAGTACATGACCACAGTGGACTTAAAGGATGCCTACCTTCACATACCGATTCACAAAGATCATCATCGGTTTCTAAGGTTTGCCTTTCTAGACAGGCATTACTAATTTGTAGCTCTTCCCTTCGGGTTGGCTACAGCCCCGAGAATCTTTACAAAGGTTCTGGGCTCACTTCTGGCGGTTCTAAGACCACGAGGCATAGCGGTGGCTCCGTATCTAGACGACATCCTGATACAGGCGTCAAGCTTTCAAGTTGCCAAGTATCATACAGAGATAGTTCTGGCATTCCTGAGGTCGCACGGGTGGAAAGTGAACGAGGAAAAGAGTTCTCTATCCCCACTCACAAGAGTCTCCTTCTTAGGGACTCTTATAGATTCTGTAGAAATGAAAATTTACCTGACGGAGTCCAGGCTATGAAAACTTCTAAATGCTTGGCGTGTTCTTCACTCCATTCCGCGCCCAATGGACATAGTGCCATTTGCGCGCCTTCATCTCAGACCGCTGCAATTATGCATGCTGAGTCAGTGGAATGGGGATTACACAGATTTGTCCCCTCTGCTAAATCTGGATCAAGAGACCAGAGATTCTCTTCTCTGGTGGTTGTCTCGGGTACACCTGTCCAAGGGTATGACCTTTCGCAGGCCAGATTGGACAATTGTAACAACAGATACCAGCCTTCTAGGTTGGGGTGCAGTCTGGAATTCCCTGAAGGCACAGAGATCGTGGACTCAGGAGGAGAAACTCCTTCCAATAAATATTCTGGAGTTAAGAGCGATATTCAATGCTCTTCTGGCTTGGCCTCAGTTAGCAACACTGAGGTTCATCAGATTTCAGTCAGACAACATCACGACTGTGGCTTACATCAACCATCAAGGGGGAACCAGGAGTTCCCTAGCGATGTTAGAAGTCTCAAAAATAATTCGCTGGGCAGAGTACCACTCTTGCCACCTGTCAGCAATCCATATCCCAGGCGTGGAGAACTGGGAGGCGGATTTTCTAAGTCGTCAGACTTTCCATCCGGGGGAGTGGGAACTCCATCCGGAGGTGTTTGCTCAGTTGATTCATCGTTGGGGCAAACCAGAGTTGGATCTCATGGCGTCTCGCCAGAACGCCAAGCTTCCTTGTTACAGATCCAGGTCCAGGGACCCAGAAGCGACGCTGATAGATGCGCTAGCAGCGCCTTGGTTCTTCAACCTGGCTTATGTGTTTCCACCGTTTCCTCTGCTCCCTTGACTGATTGCCAAAATCAAACAGGAGAGAGCATCTGTGATTCTGATAGCACCTGCGTGGCCACGCAGGACTTGGTATGCAGACCTAGTGGACATGTCATCCTTTCCACCATGGACTCTGCCTCTAAGACAGGACCTTCTGATACAAGGTCCTTTCAATCATCCAAATCTAATTTCTCTGAGACTGACTGCATGGAGATTGAACGCTTGATTCTATCAAAGCGTGGCTTCTCTGAGTCAGTCATTGATACTTTAATACAGGCACGAAAGCCTGTTACCAGGAAAATCTACCACAAGATATGGAGTAAATATCTTTATTGGTGTGAATCCAAGACTTACTCATGGAGTAAAGTTAGGATTCCTAGAATATTGTCTTTTCTCCAAGAGGGCTTGGACAAAGGATTATCAGCTAGTTCCTTAAAGGGACAGATTTCTGCTCTGTCTATTCTTTTGCACAAGCGTCTGGCAGAGGTTCCAGACATCCAGGCATTTTGCCAGGCTTTGGTTAGATTTAAGCCCGTGTTTAAACCTGTTGCTCCCCCGTGGAGCTTAAACTTGGTTTTAAGGTTCTTCAAGGAGTTCCATTTGAACCCCTTCATTCCATTGATATTAAACTTTTATCTTGGAAAGTTCTGTTTTTGATGGCTATTTCCTCGGCTCGGAGAGTCTCTGAGCTATCTGCCTTACAATGTGATTCTCCCTATCTGATTTTTCATGCAGATAAGGTAGTTCTGCCTACCAAACCTGGGTTTTTACCTAAGGTGGTTTCTAACAAGAATATCAATCAAGAGATTGTTGTTCCATCGTTGTGCCCTAATCCTTCTTCAAAGAAGGAACGTCTTTTACATAATCTGGACGTAGTCCGTGCCTTGAAGTTTTACTTACAAGCTACTAAGGATTTTCGTCAAACATCTTTCCTGTTTGTCGTTTACTCTGGACAGAGGAGAGGTCAAAAAGCTTCGGCAACCTCTCTTTCCTTTTGGCTTCGGAGCGTAATAAGCCTAGCCTATGAGACTGCTGGACAGCAGCCCCCTGAAAGGATTACAGCTCATTCTACTAGAGTTGTGGCTTCCACCTGGGCCTTCAAAAATGAGGCCTCTGTTGAACAGATTTGCAAGGCTGCGACTTGGTCTTTGCTTCACACTTTTTCAAAATTTTACAAATTTGATACTTTTGCTTCTTCAGAGGCTGTGTTTGGGAGAAAGGTTCTTCAGGCAGTGGTTCCTTCCGCTTAATTCTGCCTTGTCCCTCCCATCATCCGTGTACTTTAGCTTTGGTATTGGTATCCCACAAGTAATGGATGATCCGTGGACTGGATACACTTAACAAGAGAAAACATAATTTATGCTTACCTGATAAATTTATTTCTCTTGTAGTGTATCCAGTCCACGGCCCGCCCTGTCCTTTTAAGGCAGGTCTAAATTTTAATTAAACTACAGTCACCACTGCACCCTATGGTTTCTCCTTTCTCTGTTTGTTTTCGGTCGAATGACTGTTAGGGGAGGAGCTATATAGCAGCTCTGCTGTGGGTGATCCTCTTGCAACTTCCTGTTGGGAAGGAGAATATCCCACAAGTAATGGATGATCCGTGGACTGGATACACTACAAGAGAAATAAATTTATCAGGTAAGCATAAATTATGTTTTAACTAAATCTAAATAAATTATTCCTATTTAAAACTAAATATTTACCTATAAAATATACCCTAAGATAGTTACAATATAACTAATAGTTACATTGTAGCTATTTTAGGATTTATTTTTATTTTACAGGCAACTTTGTGTTTATTTTAACTAGCTACAATAGTTATTAAATAGTTATTAACTATTTAATAACTACCTATCTAAAATAAATACAAAAGTACCTGTAAAATAAAACCTTACCTAAGTTACAATTACACCTAGCACTACACTATCATTAAATTAATTACCTAAACTAAATACAATTAAATGCAATTAAAAAACATTATCTAAATTACAAAAAAAACAAACACTAAATTACAGAAAATAATAAAAAAAATTACAAGTTTTTTTTAAATAATTATACCTAATCTAATCCCCCTAATAAAATAACAAAGCCCCCAAAAATAATAAAAAGCCCTAACCCTATACTAAATTACAAATAGCCCTTAAAAGTGCCTTTTGCGGGGCATTGCCCCAAAGTAATCAGCTCTTTTACCTGTAAAAAAAAGTACAATACCCCCCCAACATTAAAACCCACAACCCACACACCCAAGCCTACTCTAAAACCCACCCAATCCCCCCTTAAAAAAACTTAACACTAACCCCTTGAAGATCACCTACCTTGAGACGTTTTCACCCAACCGGGCCGATGTCCTCCACGAAGCCGGCAGAAGTGGTCCTCCAGATGGGCAGAAGTCTTCATCCAGGCGGCGCGGAGTGGGTCCATCTTCAAGACATCCGACGCGGAGCATCCTCTTCCAACGACATCCAACAACTGAATGAAGGTACCTTTAAGTGACGTCATCAAAGATGGCGTCCCTTGAATTCCGATTGGCTGATAGAAATTAATTAAGAAATTAATAATAGAATTAAGGTAGGAAAAATCAGCCAATCAGCCAATAGAATGCGAGCTCAATCCTATTGGCTGATTGGATCAGCCAATAGGATTGAACTTCAATCCTATTGGCTGACTGCATCAGCCAATAGGATATTTCCTACCTTAATTACGATTAATTACCTTAATTGCTGCTCGCAAGCACTTCTTTAGAGTGCCATCTCGTTTGCGAGTACCTGTTCATTACCTGTTTCACTTCGTTTCCACATTTGTTATTACGATACCACACCATGATGCGCTCTCTTGTTTTTGTCTTCAATTCTTAGATTTCCGATCCACCACCGGTTTCAAGAGGAGCTGCCTTACTTTGAACTTTTTCACCTATTGTGGATGTCCACATATATTATCTCTCGAACATTTTCTGATTAGCACTTAACTACATACACAGTGCATCCAGGTTGTATCATTGGTTACATTGTTTTTGCAGATTTGTATTGTTTCTCTTATTTGTATTTTTTGCACACAGTGTATTTCTATTTGAGAGCATGATTTTGACATATTGGGGGGTAGTTATCAAGCCGTCTACTTTTCTGCCTTCGCCGGCCCAATACGCCCGCCTAAGCTCGTCTACCTTCGCCGCCGCGGACCTTGAATACGTTCGCCTAAGTTATCAAATAAAGCTGTCAAAAAGCCGCGGGGCGATGAGCAGCGGACTGTGAGAGTTATCACTCATCCGATCTCGCTGCTCTTCGGCTTTTTCCCAGCTTTATTGCTAGTCTGTCACTAAGCACCCACACTAACTACACTGTTCTATCCCTATACCGGCGCCCCCGGAGCCTCCCGCAACTCAATTAAGTTACTAACCCCTAAACCGCCGCTCCTAGACCCTGCCACAACTCTTATAAATGTATTAACCCCTAAACCGCCGCTCCTAGACCCTGCCGCAACTCTGATAAATGTATTAACCCCTAAACCGCCGCTCCCGGACACCGCTGCCACCTACAGTATACCTAGTAACCCCTATCCTGCCCCCCCTATACCGTCGCCCTCTATAATAAAATTATTAACCCCTATCCTGCTGATCCCGCACCTCGCCGCAACTAAATAAATAGTTTAACCCCTAAACCGCTGCTCCCTGAACCCGCCGCAACCTATATTAAACCTATTAACCCCTATCCTGCCCCCCCTACACCGTTATCACCTATAATAAATTTATTAACCCCTATCCTGCCCCCCACTACGCCGCCGCCACTGTAATAAAATTATTAACCCCTAAACCTAAGTCTAACCCTAACCCTAACGCCCCCCTAACTTAAATATTAATTAAATAAATCTAAATAATATTTCTATTATTAACTAAATTAATCCTATTTAAAACTAAATACTTACCTTTAAAATAAACCCTAATATAGCTACAATATAAATAATATTTATTTTATAGGTAAATTTCAATTTATTTTAACCAGGTACAATAGCTATTAAATAGTTATTAACTATTTAATAGCTTACCTAGCTAAAATAAACTGAAATTTGACTGTAAAATAAATCCTAACCTAAGTTACAATTACACCTAACACTACACTATACTTTAATACATTATTCCTATTTAAAACTAAATACTTACCTGTAAAATAAACCCTAATATAGCTACAATATAAATAATAATTATATTGTAGCTATCTTAGGATTTATATTTAATTTACAGGTAACTTTGTATTTATTTTAGCTAGTTAGAATAGTTATTACCTAGTTATTAACTATTTAATAACTACCTAGCTAAAATAAATACAAAATTACCTGTAAAATAAATCCTAACCTAAGTTACAATTAAACCTAATACTACACTATCATTAAATTAATTAAATAAACTACCTACAAATAACTACAATTAAATACAATTACATAAACTAACTAAAGTACAAAAAATAAAAAAGCTAAGTTACAAAAAATAAAAAAATAAGTTACAAACATTTTACAAATATTACAACAATTTTAAGCTACTTACACCTAATCTAAGCCCCCTAATAAAATAACAAACCCCCAAAATAAAAAAATGCCCTACCCTATTCTAAATTAAATAAAGTTCAAAGCTCTTTTACCTTACCAGCCCTTAAAAGGGCCATTTGTAGGGGCATGCCCCAAAAAGTTCAGCTCTTTTGCCTGTAAAAGAAAAATACAACCCCCCCCAACATTAAAACCCACCACCCACATACCCCTAATCTAACCCAAACCCCCCTTACAAAAACCTAACACTAATCCCCTGAAGATCATCCTACCTTGAGTCGTCTTCACTCAGCCGAGCAGCGATGGAACCGAAGTAGACATCCGGAGCGGAAGAAGTTAATCCTCCAAGCGGCGCTGAAGAAATCTTCCATCCGATGAAGTCATCATCCAGGCGGTGCTGAAGAAGTCTTCGATCCGGGCGATATCATCTTCCAAGAGGCGCTGAAGAGGTCTTCTATCCGGGCGATGTCATCTTCCAAGCCGGGTCTTGAATCTTCCTCCCGCCGACGCGGAACATCCTTCTTCACCGACGGACTACGACGAATGAAGGCTCCTTTAAGGGACGTCATCCAAGATGGCGTCCCCTCAATTCCGATTGGCTGATAGGATTCTATCAGCCAATCAGAATTAAGGTAGGAAAAATCTGATTGGCTGATGGAATCAGCCAATCAGATTCAAGTTCAATCCGATTGGCTGATCCAATCAGCCAATCAGATTGAGCTCGCATTCTATTGGCTGATCGAAATTGAACTTGGATTGAACTCGGATTGAACTTGAATCTGATTGGCTGATTCCATCAGCCAATCAGATTTTTCCTACCTTAATTCCGATTGGCTGATAGAATCCTATCAGCCAATAGGAATTGAGGGGACGCCATCTTGGATGACGTCCCTTAAAGGAGCCTTCATTCGTCGTAGTCCGTCGGTGAAGAAGGATGTTCCGCGTCGGCGGGAGGAAGATTCAAGACCCGGCTTGGAAGATGACATCGCCCGGATAGAAGACCTCTTCAGCGCCTCTTGGAAGATGACATCGTCCGGATCGAAGACTTCTTCAGCGCCACCTGGATGATAACTTCATCGGATGGAAGATTTCTTCAGCGCCGCTTGGAGGATTAACTTCTTCCGCTCCGGATGTCCACTTCGGTTCCATCGCTGCTCGGCTGAGTGAAGACGACTCAAGGTAGGATGATCTTCAGGGGATTAGTGTTAGGTTTTTGTAAGGGGGGTTTGGGTTAGATTAGGGGTATGTGGGTGGTGGGTTTTAATGTTGGGGGGGGTTGTATTTTTCTTTTACAGGCAAAAGAGCTGAACTTTTTGGGGCATGCCCCCACAAATGGCCCTTTTAAGGGCTGGTAAGGTAAAAGAGCTTTGAACTTTATTTAATTTAGAATAGGGTAGGGCATTTTTTATTTTGGGGGGGTTTTGTTATTTTATTAGGGGGCTTAGATTAGGTGTAAGTAGCTTAAAATTGTTGTAATATTTGTAAAATGTTTGTAACTTATGTTTTTATTTTTTGTAACTTAGCTTTTTTATTTTTTGTACTTTAGTTAGTTTATGTAATTGTATTTAATTGTAGTTATTTGTAGGTAGTTTATTTAATTAATTTAATGATAGTGTAGTATTAGGTTTAATTGTAACTTAGGTTAGGATTTATTTTACAGGTAATTTTGAATTTCTTTTAGCTAGGTAGTTATTAAATAGTTAATAACTAGTTAATAACTATTCTAACTAGCTAAAATAAATACAAAGTTACCTGTAAAATAAATATAAATCCTAAGATAGCTACAATATAATTATTATTTATATTGTAGCTATATTAGGGTTTATTTTACAGGTAAGTATTTAGTTTTAAATAGGAATAATTTATTAAAGTATAGTGTAGTGTTAGGTGTAATTGTAACTTAGGTTAGGATTTATTTTACAGGTAAATTTCAGTTTATTTTAGCTAGGTAAGCTATTAAATAGTTAATAACTATTTAATAGCTATTGTACCTAGTTAAAATAAATTGAAATTTGCCTGTAAAATAAAAATAAATCCTAAGATAGCTACAATATAATTATTATTTATATTGTAGCTATATTAGGGTTTATTTTAAAGGTAAGTATTTAGTTTTAAATAGGATTAATTTAGTTAATAATAGAAATATTATTTAGATTTATTTAATTAATATTTAAGTTAGGGGGGCGTTAGGGTTAGTGTTAGACTTAGGTTTAGGGGTTAATAATTTTATTACAGTGGCGGCGGCGTAGTGGGGGGCAGGATAGGGGTTAATAAATTTATTATAGGTGGCGACGGTGTAGGGGGGCAGATTAGGGGTTAATAAGTTTAATATAGGTTGCGGCGGGTTCAGGGAGGGGCAGTTTAGGGGTTAATACATTTAATATAGTTGCGGTGGGCTCCGGGATCGGCGGTTTAGGGGTTAATATGTATAGAGTAGCTTGCGGTGGGCTCCGGGAGCGGCGGGTTAGGGGGTAATAACTTTATTTAGTTGCGGCGGTGTAGGGGGGACAGATTAATGGTGTTTAGACTCGGGGTACATGTTAGGGTGTTAGGTGCAGACATCTCCCATAGAAATCAATGGGATGTCTGTCAGCAGCGAACTTGTACTTTCGCTATGGTCAGACTCCCATTGATTCCTATGGGATCCGCCGCCTCCAGGGGTGGCGGTTTGAAAACCAGGTATGCTGGGCCGTAAAAGTGCCGAGCGTACCTGCTAGTCATTTGATAACTAGCAAAAGTAGTGAGATTGTGCCGCACTTGTGTGCGGAACATCTGGAGTGACGTAATAATCGATCTGTGTCGGACTGAGTCCGGCGGATCGAAGTTTACGTCACAAAATTCTACTTTTGCCGGTCTCGAGCCTTTGATAACTAAGGCGAATCAGCCTCGCCACAAATACGCTGCGGAATTCCAGCGTATTTGAGGTTGACGGCTTGATAACTACCCCCCATTGTATTTTCTACACTCTATTAGATTTTTATGAGTTGCACTATATTTATTATTTTTTAGTTTCAGATTTTGTGCATTGAATCCTCTTTTTCCAGGCGCACCCTGTTTATACAGGGAGTGCAGAATTATTAGGCAAGTTGTATTTTTGAGGATTAATTTTATTATTGAACAACAACCATGTTCTCAATGAACCCAAAAAACTCATTAATATCAAAGCTGAACAGTTTTGGAAGTAGTTTTTAGTTTGTTTTTAGTTATATAGCTATTTTAGGGGGATATCTGTGTGTGCAGGTGACTATTACTGTGCATAATTATTAGGCAACTTAACAAAAAACAAATATATACCCATTTCAATTATTTATTTTTACCAGTGAAACCAATATAACATTTCAACATTCACAAATATACATTTCTGACATTCAAAAACAAAACAAAAACAAATCAGTGACCAATATAGCCACCTTTCTTTGCAAGGACACTCAAAAGCCTGACATCCATGGATTCTGTCAGTGTTTTCATCTGTTCACCATCAACATTGCGTGCAGCAGCAACCACAGCCTCCCAGACACTGTTCAGAGAGGTGTACTGTTTTCCCTCCTTGTAAATCTCACATTTGATGATTTACCACAGGTTCTCAATGGGGTTCAGATCAGGTGAACAAGGAGGCCATGTCATTAGATTTTCTTCTTTTATACCCTTTCTTGCCAGCCACGCTGTGGAGTACTTGGACGCGTGTGATGGAGCATTGTCCTGCATGAAAATCATGTTTTTCTTGAAGGATGCAGACTTCTTCCTGTACCACTGCTTGAAGAAGGTGTCTTCCAGAAACTGGCAGTAGGACTGGGAGTTGAGCTTGACTCCATCCTCAACCCGAAAAGGCCCCACAAGCTCATCTTTGATGATACCAGCCCAAACCAGTACTCCACCTCCACCTTGCTGGCGTCTGAGTCGGACTCTAGCTCTCTGCCCTTTACCAATCCAGCCACGGGCCCATCCATCTGGCCCATCAAGACTCACTCTCATTTCATCAGTCCATAAAACCTTAGAAAAATCAGTCTTGAGATATTTCTTGGCCCAGTCTTGACGTTTCAGCTTGTGTGTCTTGTTCAGTGGTGGTCGTCTTTCAGCCTTTCTTACCTTGGCCATGTCTCTGAGTATTGCACACCTTGTGCTTTTGGGCACTCCAGTGATGTTGCAGCTCTAAAATATGGCCAAACTGGTAGCAAGTGGCATCTTGGCAGCTGCACGCTTGACTTTTCTCAGTTCATGGGCAGTTATTTTGCGCCTTGGTTTTTCCACACGCTTCTTGCGACCCTGTTGACTATTTTGAATGAAACGCTTGATTGTTCGATGATCACGCTTCAGAAGCTTTGCAATTTTAACCTGATATAGGGTGTTGATGTCATTAGACCACACCCCTTCTCATTACAGAGATGCACATCACCTAATATGCTTAATTGGTAGTAGGCTTTCGAGCCTATACAGCTTGGAGTAAGACAAGATGCATAAAGAGGATGATGTGGTCAAAATACTAATTTGCCTAATAATTCTGCACACAGTGTATGCTCCTTGCATATATTTTTCATTGCATTATTGTTTGGTACACACATTGGAGTGCAGCATACAGTGCTATTAGTCTCATTTCATTATCATCAATATGCAGTCCAAAGAGGACAGACACAAAAAAAGGTCAGCGTATAGCCTATTAGGTAAACCAGCTCTGAATTCAAAACATTCAGACCCAGATCTCACTAAATTCATAAAAGATCTTTTTCTTTATTTGGAAGAGGAAATTCTCAAAGAACATCGGCATTGGTGGGATTTGACCACATTAGAAAAATATATTGAATTAAAACAGATCCCTAGAGGGTTACGCATTCTTAAACATTGTTCTTTTAAGGATAACACAGAACTTTTAGACAAATGGTATAAAATTCTAGGGGATTGCTCCCCTGACCTGATGAAAGTCCTTATTGAACACAGACAGGTATTATCAGATCAGTGCAGCGAAAACATAGAAAAAATTCAAGCAGAATTAGTTAAATGTATAGACATTTCTGGCTATGAACGTTTTTAAAAAGTAAGTATGAACGGACAGACAAATTTCAGGAGGAGCTGGTCCTATCCAAAAATAAAAAATTAGAAAGAGATAATAATGACTATTTGAAAAAAGTTTATAGTTACAATTGAACACCTAAAACTTTTGAAGAAAATAATAATGGTACCAATTTAAACCACCATGGGAATAAGAATTCACCACATATTTTTAATAAGTATAGACATACTGACTTGCAAACCAATAACAGTCCACCGTATGCCAATGAAAAGTCAGCACCAAACTACAATTGGACGACTGTACATCACAGATCCAGAACCATGCTTTATAAGAATAATTACAAACATAATATAAATTATCAGACTGCACAATCACATAAATACAAAAGTCACCAAAGGAGCCAACAACATAATCAGTATGACATCTCTCATAGATATCAACATCACAACCAACACAACTCCCCACACAGATATCAATACAAAAACCATGACATCACAAATAGAGATATGAACACTAGAAATATCTCAGGGAATAGGAAATATTATGAAGAAAGTTCCAGGCACAATTCTTTTGACTATTCAGGCAACAATTATGCTCAATATTCTCCTCACCATAAGTACAGATCACCTCAGCACTCTAATCACCAATCATATAAAGACACCCATTTTAGAGACAACTATAGCCACTATTAACAATCCAATCGTTTTCAACCTTTATGTTCTGTGTCAGAAGATAATGTATTTCCAGAACGAATGTCTAGACTCAACCCTACACCTACATCTTCTTCCTCTTTTTTAGAGACTGCCCCACAACATCGCAGAATCACCATAGAATAATAAAATCCCAAAAAAGACCTCTCTACACAGACCAAGAGGTTCAAGAGGCAGAGGCCTTACCACCAAGAAAGAAAAATCAGATAAATTAGATAAAGGTATCTTTAATTTGTCTTCACATATTTTATCTCCAGAGGAAAAAAGGATCCTTAACAAAGGCCTCTCTTTCTGCCCGCCCAATCCCCACAACCTTTTTAATCTTTTTGTAGATATAAATCATTTCACAAGAAAGCTATCTCTACAAAAATACTTTGCACAAAAAAATCTAAAAAAACAAAATCTTTGGGAAGAAAACACTTTATGCATCCTTACAAACACTATGGATAGTGGGACCGATATTTCTACTATACCACATACCTGTATGAAGGTGTTATTCACACAAATGTTAAAACCAAAACATCTTTTCCCCCTCCACTAGGATCTAGTCAATATGTTGAAATATGCCAAAATCTAGTTTTAGACGATTTAAAAAAAATCACTTCTAAAATTTGTAAAAAGAACTTCTATAAAAAATTCAGTGAAAAAAGAGCCATCTCATCTCTCACCAATAATCCTAATATTATTATACGTGATGCAGATAAGGGTGGAGGGATAGTGATACAAAATATCAAAGACTATCTTACTGAAGCCGAAAGAATTCTCAATGATACAAACTGTTACAGAGTTCTTACATCAGATCCCACTAATGCTTTTCTTAAGACTTATAAAACGTTGATATAAAAAGGTTCTAGTCTTTTAATCTTAAATAAAGACGAAATAAATTTTCTTAGAATTAGCAATCCTAGTATAGCTCATTACTATCACTTACCCAAAATTCATAAGAGCTTGGAAAATCCACCTGGACGCCCAAACATTGCTGGTATTGACAACTTAACTTATAACTTATCATACTACATAGATCTTTTATTACAGAAATACGTTTTAGGGCTACAATCATATATTAAAGACAGTACTGACTTATTAAACAAAATTAAAAAACATAAAAACAGTGGTGACCTTATATGGATCACATGCGATGTGGGTGCCCTTTATTCAAATATTTCCAATCACTTAGGCCTACAAGTTATATCCATAGTTCTCAACCAAAATGAATATATGCCTGAAATTCAGAAAGATTATATTGTTGAATGTATACAATTTATCTTACAACACAATTATTTTTTATACCAGGATACGTTTTATTTACAAAATAAAGGTACGGCCATGGGCACCAGATTCGTTCCCAGCTTTGCCAACCTATTTATTGGCATTTTTGAGGAAACTTATGTTTACAACTCCTCAGCTGGGGCGAATCTGGTGTTCTATGGCCGCTACATAGATGATCTCATCTTTATTTGGAAGGGCGAAATGTCTGCCGCCCAATCATTCGCCTCCTCTCTCAATCAGAATGATTTGGGCCTTTCCTTTACAGCCACTATTCATGAGCATTCTATAGATTATTTAGACCTCACACTTAGTTAGGACCTTGAAGGCAACCTTTGTTCTAAAACTTTTTTTAAAAAAAGTGGATAGTAACAGCTATTTGAATTTTACTAGTAATCATCATAAAAGCTGGTTGGCAAATATACCCTACAGCCAATTTGAAAGAATTAGACGTAACTGTACAGATCTTGAAACTTTCGATTCCCAGAGTCATATAATTTATGACAGATTTTTGGACAAGGGATACCCTAAAGATTTATTAAATAATTGTTTAAACAAAGCTAGACTTTTGGATAGGAATACACTTCTTATCAGAAACAATACAAACAGTGCAAACAATATTATTTCTAAAAAAAGTGAAGATGGCTCTTTTTCCACTGATCCCATGTTCATCACTCAATACAATAATAATTTTAAATAAATACAACAGATTCTAAACAAACATTGGTATATTATTCTTAAAGATCCGGTTTTGAAGACTATAGTAGGAAAATATCCAAGAATTGTTTATACAAGAGCTTCAACCCTTAGGGGTAAGCTATCTCCCAGTAAAAGAGTTAAACACATAAATTTTAATCCACAAAGAAACATAAAAAAAGACCTACCACCTTTTTGAGTCAGACAGGAATTTTCAAATGTGGAAAAAAGGGTTGTAACACATGCAAACATATCATGTCTGGCAAAAAAACGTTTTCATATTTTTCTACTGGAGAGAATTTTTTAAATGAATTTTTTTTTAATTGTAATTCCTGTTTTATTGTTTATGTTCTAGAATGCATTTGTGGGGTACAGTATGTGGGGCGTACCTATAGGAAAGCCAGGGTATGCTGGGGCGAAATTGCAAGAATTGTAAAAAGATCAAACACAGCGTCCAAGATCATTGCCTCATGAAGCATAATGGCAACCATGAAATTTTTAAGTTCTATCCCATAGACTATATTCCCCCATCCACAGACTACAATAGAATCATTAAACTCAGACAACGTGAGACTTTTTGGATACACAAACTTAACACTCTTTGGTCAACAGGTTTAAATTCCAACCTAGACCTAGCTGCATTTAATTGAATATTTCTATATTTTTGTCTGTCAGCCATTAGGCTAAAATTTCTATGCTACATATTACATTAATACACACACTGCCAATTTCTCACACCACATACATTAAAGATTTCATCTTTTCTCACATGCTCCGTTTTATCATCCAATAGGAAAGCTCCTCCTGACTGGTTTCTTGTCCTTGTTATGATATTTTTAGACACCCTCTGCTTTTTTTTTTGATATACCAAATGTGAATTTATATCTCACACGTATTTCTAAGATCTAACCATCTTTTAGAGTATTGTCTATTCTAATATTTTTTACTACATATTCTAATATTATAGTGATTACGGTCTCTTTTTTTGCAACATGCAAAACAATGTCTCTTTCATTGTTCGTACATTTTGTACCAGATGTATTGTAACATTGTTATTGGCGGAACTTCCGCCCAATCAAACCCCACCGGTGTGTTTTTAAAGCCTCATGTTCGGCCAAACTTGTATATTACCTGATTAAACGGCCAAGAGCTTAACGGCCAAGAAACGCGTTGTATTGCTCTATTAAACATTTATTTTATACCACATTTGGACTCTTTCCACATTTATGCATACAAAGCTTTGAAAAGCATTCGTTGGGCACATATAAGTGTCGGTTTTACAGAATCTTTACAGATTGCATTGGTCCGGTCTTCTATTCCTCTCAGTACAGCGCCAATGTGCGTTTCCTTCCATCGCCTGTCAGGAGGAGTGTCTACCCTTTCACACTGATTGCAGGATTACCCAAGCTTCCAACAGTGCAGCTAACAAGATTTGCCCTTCTATTGTCTGGCGTGTCACTGACAAGACTTAGCCCCTCAGCATACTGACTGCTGTTAAAGGTCAGCCTGCTCGCATGCACTTCTTTAGAGTGCCATCTCGTTTGTGAGTACCTGTTCATTACCTGTTTCACTTTGTTTCCACATTTGTTATTACGATACCATCCATGTGGCGCTCTCTTGTGTTTGTCTTCACTTCTTAGATTTCCCGATCCACCACCGGTCTCAAGAGGAGCTGCCTAACTTTGAACTTTTTCACCTATTGTGGATGTCCACATATATTATCTCTCGAACATTTTCTGATTAGCACTTAACCACATACACAGTGCATCCAGGTTGTATCATCGGTTACATTGTTTTTGCATATTTGTATCGTTTCTCTTATTTGTATTTTTTGCACACAGTGTATTTCTATTTGGCAGCACGATTTTGACATATTGTATTTTCTACACTCTATTAGATTTTATGAGTTGCACTATATTTATTATTTTTTAGTTTCACATTTTGTGCATTGAATCCTCTTTTTCCAGGTGCACCATATTTATATGCTCCTTGCATATATTTTTCTTTTTATTATTTTGGGGGGGGGTTTATTTTATTAGGGGGATTAGATTAGGTGTAATTAGTTTAAAAAAACTTGTAATTATTTTATCATTTTCTGTAATTTAGTGTTTGTTTTTTTGTACTTTAGATAATGTTCTTTAATTGTATTTAATTGTATTTAGTTTAGGTAATTAATTTAATGATAGTGTAGTGTTAGGTGTAATTGTAACTTAGGTTAGGTTTTATTTTACAGGTACTTTTGTATTTATTTTAGCTAGGTAGTTATTAAATAGTTAATAACTATTTAATAACTATTGTAGCTAGTTAAAATAAATACAAACTTGCCTGTAAAATAAAAACAAATCCTAAGATAGCTACAATGTAACTATTAGTTATATGGTAGCTATCTTAGAGTTTATTTTATAGGTAAGTATTTAGTTTTAAATAGGAATAATTTATTTAGATTTAGTTAAATTATATTTAAGTTAGGGGGTGTTAGTGTTAGACTTAGGTTTAGGGGTTAATACATTTAATATAGTGGTGGCAGTGTAGGGGGCAGATTAGGGGTTAATAAATATAATGTAAGTGGTGGTGGGCTCCGGGAGCGGCGATTTAGGGGTTAAACACTTTATTTAGTTACGGCGGGGTCCGGGAGCGGCAGGATAGGGGTTAATAACTTTATGTAGGTGGCGGCGGTATAGGGGGCGGAAGACTAGGGGTTAATATGTATAATGTAGGTGGAGGTGGGCTCCAGGAGCGGCGGTTTAGGGGTTAATACATTTCCTAGCGTTGCAGTGGGCTCCGGGAGCGGCGGTTTAGGGGTTAATACATTTATTTAGTAGCGGCGGGGTCCGGGAGCGGCGGTATAGGGGGTAAACAGTATAGTATAGTGTGGGTGTTTAGTGACAGGTAGGGACGGGCGAATGTTTCTAAAAATTCTAAATTTAAAACCAATTTTGATACATTCGCTCGTTCGAATCGAATTTCGAATGTTTATATAACATTCTAACATTCTATTTTCGAATTTTCTTTTTTTTAATTTTTCAATAAAATTCGAAAATATTCGTTCGAATAATAGAATGTTTAGCTATGTATTCATTCAATTTCGAAAATGTAATATTCGAATTTGAATGTGACATTCGAATTCGAATGTGACATTCAAATTTGAAATAGTATTTCTAGTCTACAACTGTGTTTAATAAATGTAATATTCGAATTTGAAATAGTATTTCTAGTCTAATACTGTGTTTTAAATGTGATATTCGATTCGAATGTGATATTCGATTCGAATGTGACATTCAAATTTGAAATAGTATTTCTAGTCTAATACTGTGTTTTAAATGTGATATTCGATTTGAATGTGATATTCGATTCGAATGTGTCATTCAAATTCGAAATAGTATTTCTAGTCTAATACTGTGTTTTATAAATGTAATATTTGAATGTGACATTCAATTTGAATGTGACATTCGAAATAGTGTTTCTAGTCTACAATTGTGTTTTATAAATGTAATATTTGAATTTGAATGTGATATTCGAATGTAACATTCGAATTCGAATGTAACATTCAAATTCGAATGTGACATTCGAATTTGAATGTGACATTCGAAAACTGTAAATAACATTCGAAAATCGAATTTTTAAGAATATTCGTTCTTATCAACATTCTATTATGTAAATCGAATTTCTACAATAACATTCGTTCTAACATTCGAATTCGGATATAAACACATTCGCCCATCCCTTAGTTAACAACAGTCCGCTGCTCATCGCCCCGTACTTGGTGCGCTGCTTTTTGACAGCTTTTTTGATAATTTTGGAGAACGTATTCAGGTCCGCAGCAGAGATATTAGGCGAACTTAGGTGAGCGTATTGGTGCCGTTGAATGCAAGAAAGTCGACGGCTTGATAAATAGAGGCCAGTGAGTGAAAATAGAGGGCTAGTGGCTAGATTACAAGTAAAGTGCTATACTAATGTTCGCTGGTAAAGAGGCAATTTTGTCACATAACCAGTGAATGTTAAATAAGCAGCCATTACAAGTGGCTGGTTAATAGTGATGTCGCGAACCTAAAATTTTCGGTTCGCGAACCGCGGACTCGAACTTCTGGTATTGTTTGCGAACGCGCGAACCGCGCGAACCGCCATTGAATGCAATAGGCAGGTGAACTTTAAAACCTACAAGGATTCTTTCTGGCCACAATAGTGATGGAAAAGTTGTTTCAAGGGTACTAACACCTGGACTGTTGCATGGTGGAGGGGGATCCCTGGCAAAACTCCCATGGAAAATTACATAGTTGATGCAGAGTCTGCTTTTAAGCCATAATGGGTCTAAATCAACTAACATTCCCAAAGTGGCTGTCTCAAAACATCCCGGACAGAAGATAGATTGATAGTGATAGATAGGATAGATAGATATACATAGATTGATAGTTAGATAGAATCGATAGAAGAGAAATAGATAGATTTGTTAGATATATAATTACCCTAATAAATTCTAATAATCAAACATGCGTTCTTGGACCCAACTAGCTTGTGTCAATTAGTACTTTTCTTAGCACTTTAATCCCTGTTCCCCCCCCCTATCGGGGGAGTTCTATATGGCCTGAAAAAGGGGATGTGGAGTGATATGTAGATAGGACTCAACTAGCTTCCCCAAATCTGATATGCTCCCAATATCAGATGTGTAGAAATGTTCAAATATGGGTGGGTGTGGGGAGCGCTCTGAAAGAGCTGTGAGTGTAAACTGTGAATAAAGTGTGTATAAACTGTGATAGAATGTGTGTGGATTTACCAATATTTCACAAATATAATTTTCTAAAATCGTGTTGGAAGTGTATCGACTCAGATGCAATAAACAATGTGTCGGTTTGTTGAGAAAAGTTTCCTTGCGTGGCTCTGGTGTTAAATTGTGTCTCTCCAAAAAATGTGAACAAATAAACAAACAAAAAGCTGACTCTCAAAATTCCTCAAGGACAATTATATAAAAACTCTTCTATTTCTTCAAGATGTGTATTAGTGTATCCACCGTGTATTATCACTGTACCTCTAAATGAATTAATACACAGATTTTACTTTTAAATGAATAAACAAACAAATCGTGTTAAATTTAAAAAGACATTTACTAAGATAAAAAACAATATAAAATCGTTTCAGTAGTATTATATGGTTGTACCATACAGTGAATCTGTTTAGAGCATATGGGGGTACATCCTTATCGTATAAAATTGCTGAAAGTTCGGATTTGTAATCCTTGTGATTTTCTTAAGTTGTGGCCACAACTAATTCTGAAACAGTTAAAATCCAAATGTAGTACTGTGCTGATGTAGGTTTACAGTTTATTCTCCCCCTAACCGGACCTCTGATATTCCTTACCTCCGTGTTTGTTTTCTTTGTATTACCTTGGGTTCTGGGAAGAGTGCTTTTGTAAATAGGTCGAGTTCTCCAAGCGGCTTTGCCGCTGTTTGAATTTCCTCCGCAGCTACTTCCTACCCTGATGTGCGTGTGACGTTGACGTTGTACACGGAGGACCTATCAGGCAACCGGATCGTGGGGGGAGTGTTTCTTGTACTGGAGCCAATCTTTCCACACTCGATGTCAGGTTTTCTACGCGTTTCAGCGCCGTAACTTGCGCCTTGCGCCTGATACAGTCTTGATAAAGGCGCAAGTTACGGCGCTGAAACGCGTAGAAAACCTGACATCGAGTGTGGAAAGATTGGCTCCAGTACAAGAAACACTCCCCCCACGATCCGGTTGCCTGATAGGTCCTCCGTGTACAACGTCAACGTCACACGCACATCAGGGTAGGAAGTAGCTGCGGAGGAAATTCAAACAGCGGCAAAGCCGCTTGGAGAACTCGACCTATTTACAAAAGCACTCTTCCCAGAACCCAAGGTAATACAAAGAAAACAAACACGGAGGTAAGGAATATCAGAGGTCCGGTTAGGGGGAGAATAAACTGTAAACCTACATCAGCACAGTACTACATTTGGATTTTAACTGTTTCAGAATTAGTTGTGGCCACAACTTAAGAAAATCACAAGGATTACAAATCCGAACTTTCAGCAATTTTATACGATAAGGATGTACCCCCATATGCTCTAAACAGGTTCACTGTATGGTACAACCATATAATACTACTGAAACGATTTTATATTGTTTTTTATCTTAGTAAATGTCTTTTTAAATTTAACACGATTTGTTTGTTTATTCATTTAAAAGTAAAATCTGTGTATTAATTCATTTAGAGGTACAGTGATAATACACGGTGGATACACTAATACACATCTTGAAGAAATAGAAGAGTTTTTATATAATTGTCCTTGAGGAATTTTGAGAGTCAGCTTTTTGTTTGTTTATTTGTTCACATTTTTTGGAGAGACACAATTTAACACCAGAGCCACGCAGGGAAACTTTTCTCAACAAACCGACACATTGTTTATTGCATCTGAGTCGATACACTTCCAACACGATTTTAGAAAATTATATTTGTGAAATATTGGTAAATCCACACACATTCTATCACAGTTTATACACACTTTATTCACAGTTTACACTCACAGCTCTTTCAGAGCGCTCCCCACACCCACCCATATTTGAAGAGTTCTATATGGCCTGCCAGATTACCCTGAAAAATTATAATAATAAGACATGTGGTCTGCTACCTATTTTAACGAGGTTGTGTTTTAAGTACTACTATTCTTAGCACTTTAATCTCTGTAACTCCCCCTATTTGGTGAGGTCTATACGGCCTGGATGATTACCCATACAAAATATAATAATAAGACATCTGCTCTTGGTCTGCAACCCATGGTAACTATGTTGTGTTAATTAGTAATGTCCTTCGCATTTTAATAGCTGTTACTCATACTCACCCTATCGGTGGAGGTCTATATGGCCTGCATGATTACCCTTACAAAATATAACAACCAAACATATGCTCTGGGACCCATGGTAAGTAGGTTGTGTTAAGTAGTACTGTTCTTTGCATTTTCATACCTGTTACAACACCAAATGGTGGCAGGTCTATCTGGCCTTCATGATTAGCTGCACCCAAACCCAAAAAAAAGCAGAGTGGTCTTAGACTAACACCCATGGCTAACTCTGTTGTTTCAATTAGTACTATTCTTAGCACTTTTATCCCTGTTACGGGCGGTCTACATGGCCATCATGATTAGCCGAACAAAATACTACAATCCAACCTTTGCTCAGTATTCATAGGCCCTTCATTGTCTGTATTTTGATAGTACAGTTCTTATTATTTTTATAGCTGATACAACACCGAATGTTGTCAGCTCTATATGGCCTGCATGATTAGCTGCACCCAATACAAAAATAAATCCAAGCGGTCTTGGATTAACACCCATGGCTAACTCTGTTGTTTCAAGTAGTACTATTCTTAGCACTTTCATCTCATCATCCCTGTTACTTCCAGGACTCTTGGTGGTGGTGGTCTACATGGCCATCATGATTAGCCTAATCAAATACTACAATCCAACCTTGGCTCAGTCTTCCTAAGGCCCTTCATTGGCTGTATTTTGGTAGTACTGTTCTTATTACTACATGGTGGTCTACATGGCCATCATGATTAGCCTAACCAAATACTACAATCCAACCTTGGCTCGGTCTTCCTAAGGCCCTTCATTGGCTGTATTTTGGTAGTACTGTTCTTATTAGTTTAATAGCTGATACGACACCAAATGTTGTCAGCTCTATATGGCCTGCATGAATAGCCGCACCCAAAGCCAAAAAAAATAACTATACTGTGACAAAAAATTTGGATTGGTGTAAATAGTTGGCAAGACGGCCTGGCACAAAAGGATGGCAGGCAGGAGGGAGATGCAATTCAAGGAAACTAGGAGACTGATTACTGACAGTCTAAACAGTGATGATTGACAATTTTTGCAATACTGTTAACAGAAATATGATTGCTGACAACAATTGGCTAGGTGGGCCTGGCTCACAGCAGGCTGCAAGGCAGGAGGAAAGTGCTATTCAATGGCACCAGCAAACTGAGGATTCAAATCACAGCAACTATTACCAAAAATTTTAATTTTTAATTATTAGAATACTGTCACAACAAATATGATTGGTGTAAATATTTTTTAAGTAGGCCTGGCACACAGGCTTGGAAGGCTGTAGAAAAGTGCAATTCAAAGGCACGAGCAAACTGAGGGTTAAGATCATCAACAATAAAGATTTTTTTAATTTTAATTAGTAACTATACTGTGACAAAAAATTTGGATTGGTGTAAATAGTTGGCAAGACGGCCTGGCACAAAAGGATGGCAAGCAGGAGGGAGATGCAATTCAAGGAAACTAGGAGACTGATTACTGACAGTCTAAACAGTGATGATTGACAATTTTTGAAATACTGTTAACAGAAATATGATTGCTGACAACAATTGGCTAGGTGGGCCTGGCTCACAGCAGGCTGCAAGGCAGGAGGAAAGTGCTATTCAATGGCACCAGCAAACTGACGATTCAAATCACAGCAACTATTACCAAAAATTTTAATTTTTAATTATTAGAATACTGTCACAACAAATATGATTGGTGTAAATATTTTTTAAGTAGGCCTGGCACACAGGCTTGGAAGGCTGTAGAAAAGTGCAATTCAAAGGCACGAGCAAACTGAGGGTTAAGATCATCAACAATAAAGATTTTTTTAATTAGTAACTATACTGTGACAAAAAATTAGGATTGGTGTAAATAGTTGGCAAGACGGCCTGGCACAAAAGGATGGCAGGCAGGAGGGAGATGCAATTCAAGGACACTAGGAGACTGATTACTGACAGTCTAAACAGTGATGATTGACAATTTTTGCAATACTGTTAACAGAAATATGATTGCTGACAACAATTGGCTAGGTGGGCCTGGCTCACAGCAGGCTGCAAGGCAGGAGGAAAGTGCTATTCAATGGCACCAGCAAACTGAGGATTCAAATCACAGCAACTATTACCAAAAATTTTAATTTTTAATTATTAGAATACTGTCATAACAAATATGATTGGTGTAAATATTTTTTAAGTAGGCCTGGCACACAGGCTTGGAAGGCTGTAGAAAAGTGCAATTCAAAGGCACAAGCAAACTGAGGATTAAGATCAACACTAAAAAATTTTTTTATTTAAATTAATAACTATACTGTCTGACTGTGACAATAATTATGATTGGTGTAAATAGTTGGCTAGACGGTCTGGCACAAAAGGCTGGCAGTGGCAGGCAGGAGGTAAATGAAATTCAATGGCCCTAGGAGACTGAATATTTGCAGTCCAAAAAATTATGGTTTTTTTTTTATTACTGTTACAAGAATTGTGATTGGTGCCACTAATTGGCTACTTGGGCCTGGCAGACAGGCTGGCAGATATGAGTCGTGGATGGTAGGTAGGGCAGCAATTTAACACAGTATGCTGTGTAAGTGACAAAAACACAGGACTGATAGAAAATTAAGTTACATTACACTAGCAAAATATTTTAAAATTTTAGATTTTAATATTAAAATTATGTTAAGAAGTGCAATGCACATATGACTCTATGAGTGGTCGCACTGGCTGGCTGCTACGTAGGGCAGCAATTATAACAACAGTATGCTGTGTAAGTCAGATAGACAGTTAGATACAGGCCTGATAGAAAATACAATTAGATTACACTAACATAATGATTTAAAGACTTTTTTTTGGAAATTTTAAGAAAAAGGTTAAGCACATACATATGAGTCGTGGCTGATAGCCTTGGAAGGGCAGCTATTAAAAACAGTAGGCTCTGTATGTCGGATACACACACTCCTGATAGAAAATACTATTAGATTACACTAGAAAAATGAATGAAATTATTTTTTTTGGGGGGGGGGGATTAAAAAAAGGTTAAACACATATGAGTCATGGCTCATAGACTAGGGAGGGCAGCAAGTAAACACAGTAGGCTCTCTATGTCAGCAAAACACACAGGCCGGATAGAAAATTATATTAGATTACACTAGCAAACAAATTTAAACTTTTTTTTTTTATATATTAAAATTAAGGTGAAAGAAAAATAGATATGAGTGCTGGGTGGCTGCCTGGCACAGACCGATTAACCAAAAGACTGGAAAAAAAAGAGGTATATTAATGCTGAGTGAGCCTGACAGACACAGGCATGATAGTAAATGTAATTAGATTACACTAGAAAAATATTTTTTTGTGTTTTTTTTAAAATTAAAAATAATGTTATAAACGGATATTAACACTGCTGGCTGCTGGCTGGCACAGAGCAATGAACCAGAGTATATGCTTTGTGACACTGGCCTGATAGAAAATGAAAACAAATTACACTAGGAAAATAATTATATTTTTGGGTTAGTTAAATTTAAATTAATGTTGTTAGGGAGATATCAGTGGTGGCAGTAGTCACAGCATATGCTGTGAGCCTTAAACACACAGCTGAAAGCCAGGCAAATGCTAATAAAAAAGAAAAAAAAAAAAAAAACGGCACGAAATATAGCCCTAAAAAGGGCTTTTTGGGGTGCTGTGCTTGCAGCAGAGATGAGTGGAGTCCTTCTGGACTGTAAATACACTAGCCTAGCTATGTTTTTCCTATTAATGTCAGGAGCAAAAACACAACACGTCCTCTCATTAAAAAAGCAAGGTCGTTATGAGTCTAAAATGGTGGATTCCGAGTAGCTGGGAGTGTCTGTGAGGGAGTGTCTGATGTTGATTGGCTCTAATGTGTCAGGCAGCTGTGACATAAAGGGTCAAAGTTTCCACAATGATGACACATAGGGGCGGATCGAACATTGCCATGTGTTCGCCCACAAACGCGAACGCGAACATCCTATGTTCGCTGTGAACCGTTCGCGGGCGAACAGTTCGGGACATCACTACTGGTTAATGCTACTGCTAGCACTTTTACACTTAGTGCTAGCGTTCATTAACTAGAGGTCAGAGCTCTGGTTAATGAAAAAGTTGCCCCAATTGCCCCCAAAATAAAGAAGAGAGTAACATACAATAAAAATATGAGCATTTTGTTTTTTTTAACTGCACAAAGCAGTTATAAGGGGTTTAAATTGAGGGGATGTGCAGTGTTAGAAAAAAATGGCATTAAAGTGCCTTTACATAGAGGTGAATGGGGGACTGTGTGTTTACTCTAAATATATATAAATATGCTTATATACATATATATATTTATGTGCAACACATATAAACACATAAATATATATGTATATATTCATATACATATATACATTTATTTTGCTGCCCAACGCTGCGTGATTTGCCCCCTGCTAGGTGGTTTGCCGTGTTTGACGGCATGAGAACGATGCATTCATTGGAGCCTATGGAAGCACGCATTTGTGAGCACTTGGCTTCCAGGCAATGTGAACGCAAGGTCGAGTTTGCATTGCGCTTCACATATACTGCGCAGGTATTACTGAGTGGTGCGCAAATATCCCGTTCGCGTAAGCACAATATTGCGCTCCACTCATAATCCATAATAGCCCTAGATGTGATCATTTGAGATGGGCAGCTCAGAATAAATGTATTCAAACTTTTTGCTCTCTGCTCTATCTCCCTCTCGCTTTGTTATTAAAAACACAGTCAACCAAGGGCTAAAAGATTCCAAATTGCTTATGGGAAATCTCTTTATCTTGTAAGGTTTTCAGTGAAGTATTATTCTTATTTTATTCAGTGATTGTCTTACTTTAATAACACATTTCTTTTTTGTTTGTTTTTTGCATTCAAAAGATGATGTTTTGAAATGTATTGAAGATTTTAATTGTTTGAAAAAAAATATATTTCTTGCATGAATACAATTACATTTTGTTTTCTTGTTCATGGAAGCATGTCCATTGATAATGCCGTGGGTAGTTGTCCTTATTGGCCAAAAAGCATTTAATCCCTAGGCATGGATTTAAATAAACATGCATTTTTTGTTTCTTCAAACATTAATCTAAAATATTTAAATGTAGCCATTTATGCATATAAAAGATTCTTTATTTTATATTTATGATGGGTGTTATTTTATATTCATAACCAGTTAGCAACTACTGTTTAATAGAATGTTAATCCACATGTAGATTGGTCATAACTTTTTATGAACATATGCCAAATGGTTTATAAACTACTATACTTCATTTACATACAACTGTGCAGATGGGAGAAATTTGGATATATAAGTATTGACTCCCTCTGAGTTCTAAATTGAATTATTTAATTTAGTACACTATGTATAACTATTTTAGAGAAGAAAATGTTTTTGTATTTAAACATGGATGAAATTACATTTCTTCTTATTTCCTCTAAGTAAAGATTTGTCTCAAAATATTTAAAAACTAATTATATGGGGGATTGTAGGATTATAGTATATTATAAGAGACCGTGCAAAAAATGGGTTGCTACAATTCACATCATTTTTTTTCTTTAAAGGGACACTAAACCCAACATTTTTCTTTCATGATTCAGGTAGAGAATACAATTTTAAATAACACTCCCATTTGCTTCTATTATCTAATTTGTTTCATTCTTTAGATATCCTTTGTTGAATAAATAGCAATATATATGGGTGAGCCAATCACACAAAGCATCTATGTGCAGCAACCAATCAGCAGCTGCTGAACATATCTAGATATGCTTTTCAGCAAAGGATATCAAGATAATGAAGCAAGTTAGATAATAGAAGTAAATTAGAAAGTTGTTTAAAATTGAAAAAGATTCAGGCAGCAGTAATATTGAATGCGCTTTCTAAATCATGAAAGAAAAAAATGTGGGTTTCATGTCCCTTTAGGAAAAGCACTTTATTCTGGTTAGAGATACTGAAATGTAGGTCTCAAAAAACAAATATCCTAAATGTATAAAAAGAGAAAATAATTATAAAAAAGGTAAAATAATTGCAAAAAAACTACAAATGCTGCTATCTTACAGGAAAGAAAAACAGTTTATGAATTAAAGAGGCAATGCATAAATAGTTAAGACGTGTGAGGAGGACAACTGGACATCTGAACCAGATCTGCATACCAAATTCTGCAAGGCCAAGCTGGGGCAATCGGGATTACTGATGATTTTTCTAGCCTTATCTTGGAAATCCCTCTGGGAGGAAAACACCAGAGGCGGAAACAGATAAGAAAGCTGACCTGGACCTCGCAAAGTACCTGTTGTTCAAATGAGAAGTCATCAGCTCTATCTCTGGAAGACCCCAAAGATCCACAGTCTGATTAAACACATCCTGGAAAAGAGACCCATGAATTCAGAGACTGACGACAGACAGAAAGTCTGCTTCCCAGTTCTCTCCTTGAATATGAACTTTAGAGACTAGACAGGAATTTACGTCTGCTCATGAGATAATTTGAGATACTTCCCTCATGGCTAGGGAGCTGTGGATTCCCTGTGATGATTGATATAAGTCACTGCTGTGACATTGTCTGATTGAAAGCAGAAATAAGACTCCTTTTTCAACAGATGCCAAGTCTGAAGGGCCTTGAAAATAGCACTGAGTTCGAGAACATTTATTGGCAACCTCCCCTCTTGAGGAGCCCTAACCTCTTGTGCTCTCAGAGACCCCCTAAAAGCTCCCCAACCTGAAAGATTTGCGTCTGTAGTGATCAGAGTCCAGGTAGGACAAGCAAAAGAAGCCCCTGAATAATGAACTGATGATCCAGCCACCAATAAGAGACTTACTTGTACTGTGATCTAGAAACATCTTTTGAGATAGCTGAGTATAATCCCTGTACCACTAACAAAGCATACAAAGCTGAAGAAGTCTCATCTGAAGCTGTAATCATGAGTCCCAGTACTTCCAAACAAAGAGCATCAGAGGGAAAGGAGAGAGACTGAAGGTTCAGACAAGCTGACACCAATTTTAGCTTTCTTTGATCTGTTAGAGAAAGACTAATGGAGGCTGAATTTATCTGAAACCCCAGAAAAGTAACTCTTGTCTGAGGGACCAAAGAACTCTTTTAAAAATTGATCTTCCACGCAGTCTGTTGGTTTGAGATTCTGCAAAAAAAAAAGATGAAGCTTGAACCAAGATATCATCCAAGTAAGGAAATACCCTGAGATCTGATCACAGACAATGGGGGAAACCGTTGTGAAACTTTTTGGAGCAGTAGCCAGACCAAATGGTAGAGCAACAAATTGAAAATCCTTGCCAAGAAAGATAAGCATCCTTTAAATCTATTGTGGACATAAACTGACCTTGCTGAATAAAACGCAGAATAGTCTGAATAGTTTTTATTTTTAAAGTAGGAATTCCGACAAACTTGTTCAGAGCTTTCAGATCTAGAACTGGTCTAAAAGAACTTTCTTCTTTGGAACACTGAAGAGATTTGAATAAAATCCCATCCTCTGTTTCTGAAAAGGAATTGGAGCAATCACTCCCATACTTTCCAGATCTTAAACTGACTGAAAAAAGGCTTGGGCCTTTAAGGGTTTCCTGGATTTAATGTATAATCTATTAAAATAGGCTTAATGTGCTGATTGTGATCACTAAATCACATGAAAATTAATGATTGGAGCACTAAAACCCATAATAAAGAAGAACACTTGCCAATAAACTCCTTTATCATTTCATTTATATTCCAATACCAATTGAATCCATTGTAAGTAGATAGCATTTTTAGCAGCTATATTCAGATAGAGAAACATTACTAGAATGGTAATTTTGCCACATGTACCTATTCTCTCAATTATATTAAAGGGACATGAAACCCAATTTTTCTCTTTCATAATTCAGAGAGAGCGTGCATTTTTAAACAACTTTCCATTTTACTTCTTTTATCTCATTTGCTTTGTTTGTATCCTTTGTTAAAAAAATCATACTTAGTTGAGTTTAGGAACAGCAATGTATTAATAGGAGCTCGCTGCTGATTTACTCACCTGATGTGTTCAGCTAGCTCCCGGTAGGGCATTGCTGCTCCTTTAACAAAGGATATCAAGAGAATGATGCAAATTTGATAATAGAAGTAAAATGGAAAGTAATTCAAAATGATATGTTCTATCCGAATAATTAAAGAAAAAACTTGGGTTTCATATCCCTTTAAATATTCTTGCCTAGAATCCATAGAATATCAAAATCTATAGTATTATTTAGGCATACAATAGTGATTAAACGTGGATAGCAATATATATCTATAAAAATGAAAACGAAAAAAAAAAGCTAGGATTGCAACACATTACAGGTCATGTAGCTAATGAAATGGAAGGTTAAAAACATCTTAATATAATAAAGAAAACACAGCAGGTCATTTATAATGACTCAATGTATAAGAACAAATGTTAGAAAGACACTTTTTTTTTTTTTGATTGATCTCTAATATATTTTTAGCATACCATTTCTCTAAATTGAAAGGACTAAAACAAGCTATTATTTAGGGCAGACAGACAGCAAGGAAGCTATATCAAAGTCAAATAATGAAAAAAAAACTTTAATAATAAGACAGCAAAACATTCAAATGATTTATTATATCTCATGGATTTCAAATGTAGCAAACTGTAGAACAGCATGAGATAGGATGAATACAAACAGGAAAAGGATATCAAAATCTGCCTGTTAAAAATATTTTAATGGACAGCCAAATGATTTGTAGAAAGAACAGAGAACATAACAAAAACACATTGGCCAGATTACAAATAGAGCAATATTTATGACCCTGCTTGCGCGCTAACAACGCTAGAGGTAAGGCTCATATTATAAGTTGAAAGTGTAAGCTGATCTTCGAATATCACAATCGCATTAACATATTCCCCCATAGAAGATAATGGAGCAAAAAAGTGGAAAAAAACCTGGTGTGCACAAAAAGACGAAGTTAGAATTTCGCAACCACATTAACATATTCCCCTATAGCAGTCAATGGAGCAATAAAAGTGGGGGGAAATCTTGCACACAAACCCGATTGCATATTCTCAAGTGTGCTAACCCGACATGAAAATATTAATATTTCACATTCCAATGTTATTAACATTGCAGAATATGTTCTATTTCCTTCTTAAGATATGGTGAGTCCACAGTTTGAATAATTACTGTTGGGAATATCACTCCTGGCCAGCAGGAGGAGGCAAAGAGCACCACAGTTAAACTGTTAAGTATAACTCCCTTACCGACAACCCACAGTCATTCTCTTTGACTTCGGTGCATGGAGGAGGTGAAGTTTAGGTGTCTGAAGAAAAAATTTGATTTAATGTACAAGCAAGTTTTGGGGTATAGCCGTATTCCACGTCATTCCTTGCAGTCGGGTAGTGGTGGTTTTAAAGCAGTTAGGAACTTGTAAAGAGGTACTTACTTCCTTTTCCTAACAATTGCTGCCCTATATTAGAAAGCCAGAGTTGGCTACTCTGTTCTTTCTTTTTCAAAGGTCTCTGTGAAGAACTGTGTCTTTTTATACCTTGTAACTGTCTACATGCCGGACAGCAGAGCAGGTACGTGCTTTTTCTTCCAGTTGGGGAGACCATGCACTTAACAAATTAAAAGACACTGCTTTTTTATTGGGACATAGATAATCCTGTTGTATGGTTACACTGGGGCAGGAAGCAGGCTCTGTAGCATGTGTGCGACTAACATTTAAACTCTTAAAAAGAAAGGGTAAAATTTTTTTATTAGGCTTTATTTTCTGACACATAGTTGCTTGAGAAAACAAAACAAGGCTGAATTTTCTATTTCAGCAGCTTATTCATTTCCCCTTTGCTTTAAATAAAACGATGCAACATTTTAAACTGTTTGGTTTGAAAAAATGTATATTTCTGGTACTCAGTGTACCAGGAAGCTATTTTTTTTTAAATATTCTTTATTTAGGAAGTAAAGACAACCCAGGACAAGTTAATCCCACATTTACACAAACATATAGGAACATATACAAGTCATGGGTGCCCCCTGTAAAGGAGCTACAAAACACAGGTGTTATCCAATACTCTTATTACATACACAGGTAATACACTTAACAAGAGACTGTAGAGTGTAAAACTAAGAGGTAGCATAACACAACTTCCCATTTTATAATAGAGTTCTATCATAAATTGACACTCACATTTGTAGGGTCCAAGGAGTGAAGTCCGGTTAAGGCCGCAGGCCAATCTCAAGCTGACATCAGGACCAAGCCAAGGTTGAGAGTAACATTTAAACAAACTCAATAAAAAGCAGTAGTACATTAACATTGTAAAGAATATGAAATATGAAACATCTGGAGCCCCAAACCGAAAGCCTGCTGATCCTTAGGTTTTGGAGTGTCCATGTGTGGTACACTAGGGCCTGTCCCAAGTCCCTTGTAACTTAAGTTTTGTAATTAGGACCACACCTCATGAGCACTTTTAGAGTATATCGCCTAGATTTAGAGTTCTGCGTTAGTTGTCAAAACCAGCGTTAGGGGCTCCTAACGCTGGTTTTGGCTGCCCGCTGGTATTTAGAGTCAGTCAGGAAAGGGTCTAACGCTCACTTTGCAGCCGCGACTTTTCCATACCGCAGATCCCCCTACGCCATTTGCGTATCCTATCTTTTCAATGGTACACTAACACCCATAAACTACATATGTACCCCTAAACCGAGGCCCCCCCACATCGCCGCCAGTCTAATAAAAATGTTTAACCCCTAATCTGCCGACCGCACACCCTACTGCAGCCTACGTTATCCCTATGTACCCCTAATCTGCTGCCCCTAACACCGCCGACCCCTATATTATATTTATTAACCCCTAAGCCCCCAACATCGCCGCCACCTACCTACAATTATTAACCCCTAATCTGCCGACCGGACCTCACCGCTACTATAATAAAGTTATTCACCCCTAATCCGCCTCACTCCCGCCTCAATAACCCTATAATAAATAGTATTAACCCCTAATCTGCCCTCCCTCACATCACCGACACCTAAATTCAAGTATTAACCCCTAATCTGCCGACCGGACCTCACCGCTACTCTAATAAATTTATTAACCCCTAAAGCTAAGTCTAACCCTAACCCTAACACCCCCCTAAGTTAAATATAATTTTTATCTAACTAAATAAATTATTTCTTATTAAATAAATTATTCCTATTTAAAGCTAAATACTTACCTGTAAAATAAACCCTAATATAGCTACAATATAAA
The DNA here is from genome assembly GCF_027579735.1 of Bombina bombina. Taxonomy (NCBI): domain Eukaryota; kingdom Metazoa; phylum Chordata; class Amphibia; order Anura; family Bombinatoridae; genus Bombina; species Bombina bombina. Next base: position 1,074,517,314 of record NC_069502.1, on the reverse strand, counting down.
TTATAATTATATTGTAGCTATTTTAGGATTTATATTTATTTTACAGGCAACTTTGTATTTATTTTAACTAGGTACAATAGCTATTAAATAGTTAATAACTATTTAATAGCTACCTAGTTAAAATAATTACAAAATTACCTGTAAAATAAATCCTAACCTAAGTTACAATTAAACCTAACACTACACTATCAATAAATTAATTAAATAAAATACCTACAATTATCTACAATTAAACCTAACACTACACTATCAATAAATTAATTACATAAAATACCTACAAATAAATACAATTAAATAAACTAACTAAAGTACAAAAAATAAAAAAAGAACTAAGTTACAAAAAATAAAAAAATAATTTACAAACATTATAAAAAGATTACAAATAACAAAGCCCCCCAAAATAAAAAAAAATGCCCTACCCTATTCTAAAATAAAAATTGAAAAGCTCTTTTACCTTACCAGCCCTTAAAAGGGCCTTAAAGGGACAGTATACACTCATTTTCATATAACTGCATGTAATAGACACTACTATAAAGAATAAGATGCACAGATACCGATATAAAAATCCAGTATAAAACTGTTTAAAAACGTACTTAGAAGCTTTCAGTTTAGCTTTGTTGAAAAGGTAGTTGGAAAGCCCACTGCAAGTGGGAAATAAGACACTTTCCCCCCCTCCCCCTTCTTTTGCATATGAAAATACCCTTTACACAAACAGGAGCAAGCTGGAAAAGGTATACATCAGTACTCACATAAAACTTTGGGGCTTGGTTAGGAGTCTGAAAATCTGAGCAATGTTATTTAAAAATAAGAAAAACTAAACATTTTTTTAAAAAAAAAACTTCATGGGCTATATAAATAGATCATCTACAAAACATTTATACAAAGAAAAAATGAGTGTATAATGTCCCTTTAAATAAACCTAACACTAAGCCCCTGAAGATCTCCCTACCTTATCTTCACCATGCCGGGTATCACCGATCCATCCAGAAGAGGCTCCGAAGTCTTCATCCAAGCCCAAGCAGGGGCTGAAGAGGTCCATCATCCGGCTGAAGTCTTCTATCAAGCGGCTTCTTCGATCTTCTTTCTTCCGGATCCATCTTCATCCCACCGACGCGGAACATCCATCCTGGCCGACGACTTCCCGACGAATGACGGTTCCTTTAAATGACATCATCCAAGATGGCGATAGAATCCTATCAGCCAATCGGAATTCGAGGGACGCCATCTTGGATGACGTCATTTAAAGGAACCGTCATTCGTCGGGTAGTCATCGGCCAGGATGGATGTTCCGCGTCGGAAAGAAGAAGAAGATTGAGAAAGCCGCTTGATAGAAGACTTCAGCCAGATGATGGACCTCTTCAGCCCCCGCTTGGATCAAGACTTCAGCCGGATGATGGACCTCTTCAGCCCGATAATGGACCTCTTCAGCCCCCGCTTGGATCAAGACTTCAGCTGGATGATGGACCTCTTCAGCCCAATGATGGACCTCTTCAGCCCCCACTTGGGCTTGGATGAAGACTTCGGAGCCTCTTCTGGACGGATCGGTGATACCAGGCGTGGTGAAGATAAGGTAGGGAGATCTCCAGGGGCTTAGTGTTAGGTTTATTTAAGGGGGGTTTGGGTTAGATTAGGGGTATGTGGGTGGTGGGTTGTAATGTTGGGGGGTATTGTATGTTTTTTTTTTACAGGCAAAAGAGCAGAATTCTTTGGGGCATGCCCCGCAAAAGGCCCTTTTAAGGGCTGGTAAGGTAAAAGAGCTTTTCAATTTTTATTTTAGAATAGGGTAGGGCATTTTTTTATTTTGGGGGGGCTTTGTTATTTTATTAGGGGGGTTAGAGTAGATGTAATTAGCTTAAAATTGTTGTAATATTTTTATAATGTTTGTAAATTATTTTTTTATTTTTTGTAACTTAGTTCTTTTTTTATTTTTTGTACTTTAGTTAGTTTATTTAATTGTATTTATTTGTAGGTATTTGTATGTAATTAATTTATTGATAGTGTAGTGTTAGGTTTAATTGTAGATAATTGTAGGTATTTTATTTAATTAATTTATTGATAGTGTAGTGTTAGGTGTATTTGTAACTTAGGTTAGGATTTGTTTACAGGTAATTTTGTAATTATTTTAACTAGGTAGCTATTAAATAGTTATTAACTATTTAATAGCTATTGTATCTAGTTAAAATAAATACAAAGTTGCCTGTAAAATAAATATTAATCCTAAAATAGCTACAATATAATTATAATTTATATTGTAGCTATATTAGGGTTTATTTTACAGGTGAGTATTTAGCTTTAAATAGGATTAATTTATTTAATAAGATTTATTTTATTTCGTTAAATTAAAATTATATTTAACTTAGGGGGTGTTAGTGTTAGGGTTAGACTTAGCTTTAGGGGTTAATACATTTATTATAGTAGCGGTGAGGTCCGGTCGGCAGATTAGGGGTTAATAAGTGTAGGTAAGGTAGCGGCAGCATTGGGGGGGGCAGATTAGGGGGTAATAAATATAATATAGGGGTCGGCGGTGTTAAGGGCAGCAGATTAGGGGTACATAGGGATAACGTAGGTTGCGGCGGTGTACAGAGCGGCAGATTAGGGGTTAATAATAAAATGCAGGGGTCAGCGATAGCGGAGGCTGCAGATTAGGGGTTAATAAGTGTAAGGTTAGGGGTGTTTAGCCTCGGGGTACATGTTAGAGTGTTAGGTGCAGACTTAGGAAGTGTTTCCCCATAGGAAACAATGGGGCTGCGTTAGGAGCTGAACGCTGCTTTTTTGCAGTTGTTAGGTTTTTTTTCAGCTCAAACGGCCCCATTGTTTCCTATGGGGGAATCGTGCATGAGCACGTTTTTGAAGCTCCCTTTTTGGAGCCTAACGCAGCCCTTCTGTGAACTCTAAATACCAGCGGTATTTAAAAGGTGCGGGGGGAAAAAAGCACGTGTAGCTAACGTACCCCTATGGCCGCAGAACTCTAAATCTAGCCGTATGGTAATAAACATACAAAAAGGAAACTTATGTATGGCATAATTATATAACAAGTGAAAAAGGTTTAGAAATATATTGATCAATATTAAACCACAAAAAAACACTTTAGATTCTAGAACACATACATAACATGTTCTATTTCCAAACACTACTGTATGTTCGTGTCCAGGACACTAGCAAGGGGAAGGAAGAGAGAAGAAACAACAATGATGGGAGAAGGGAGAGAGGAGACGTCCAGCGTCTCCGGATGGGCAGAGACTACCGAACTCTGCCTAAGTTTGCGCAGGGTTACAGGTCACCCCTGTCCGCAATGATTTAAATTTGTGTGTGTGTGGGGGGTACAGATACGTGTAGCCTACCACCATCTGTGTAGGAATAGAGGCTTATTTATCAAGCCGTCAATCACCAATAGGCCGGAATTCCGCAGCATAATTGTGGCGAACTTGATTTGACCTAGTTATCAACGCCTACAGACCGGCAAAAGTTGAAATTTGCAACGTAACTTAAGATCCGCCGGTCTCAATCCTACACAGATAGATGCTTACGTCATTACAGATGTTCCAAATACAAATTCGGCACTATCTGACACCTTTTGCAAGTTAACAAATTTCTAACAGGTACGCTCGCCCCTATTCCGGCCCAGCCCAGTGGTATCCGCCACTGTAAGAGTTTGATCTTTGTAAATACATCCTTTAAGTGTTGTTGTAGTTGAGTCATCGCAGTCTTAAGATTAGAGGTGAAGTCTTGTCTATATTAAGTAGTGTGATACTTTTAGGATGGTATCCGTAGGTTACATAAAATGGAGTAGTATTGGTAGAACTAAATATGGAATTATTGTAGGAGAATTCGGCCATTTCTATATATGTGAACCAGTCATCCTGTAGGTGCGACACATAGCATCTCAGATACTGTTCAAGTATTTGATTCACCCTTTCCGTAAGCCCATTTGTCTGTGGATGGTAAGATGTTGTAAGGCGTGAATCAATTTTTAGGATTTTACACAAAGCTTTCCAGAAGTTTGAAGTGAATTGGGTACCACAATCAGTCAAAATAGTATTTGGCAATCCATGTAGTTTCACTATATTGGTAAGGAAGCTGTAGTTGACACCTTTGCGGTAGGAAGATGTTTTAGTGGAATAAAGTGTGCAAGCTTGGTTAAATGATCAACTACAACTAGAATAGTTGTATATTGGTTTGATGGTGGCAGTTCGACTATGAAATCCATTGAGACTAATGACCATGGCGTATCAGGAATAGGTAGTGGATTTAAATAACCAAAAGGTTTCCTTTGTTCTAATTTGTTCCTGGCACAAGTCTCGCATGAGACCACATATTCGTGAATAGTGTCATCCATGAGTGGCCACCAAAAGCTTCTTCTAATTAATTCGATTTTTTTCTTAACTCCTTGATGTCCAGAAAGTGGATTATCATGAAATTGAGACAAAATTAACCCTCTGAGTGTTTTAGGAATATACGATTTGTTATTGCAGTAATACAATCCAGAAGGTGCTTTTTCCAATGATTCCTTGTCCGGAAAGGAATCTCTAGTTAAGGTCTTGAGAATGTCTTCCTCGAAGGGTGTTGCAAATCCAATTATTTTATTTGGTGCTATTATATATAGGGCATCTGCCTTGATGTTTTGAGTTCCAGGTTTATAAGTAATTGAAAAGTCAAACCTATCTAGGAATTGGGCCCATCTAACTTGACAGGAAGTCAAGGTCTTGTTCTTTTTAAGATATTCTAAATTTCTGTGATCGGTGTAGATCTTAAAAGGTATTGTAGCTCCTTCTGATAAATGACGTCAATGTACGAGAGCAGATTTAATCACCAGTAATTTTTGTCTCCAACAGTATAATTTGTTTCTGCTGGTAGTAATCTTTGAAAAAAGAAGGCTATTGGATGTTGTTTGGATGTTTCATCGCTATATTGGGATAGAACTGCTCCAATACCTGAATCTGAGGCGTCAACTTTAACAATAAATTCCTTTTTATGATTCAGTAGTCTTAGGATAGGTGCTGTAATGAATTTTTGTTTAAGTAAATGAAAGATTCTTCTGCAGCGGGAGTTCATTTGAATTTCGGATTTTTTTTAGTTAAGCTGGTTAAAAGTTTAGTTATTGCAGAGAAATGAAAAACAAATTTTCTGTAAAAATTTGAAAATCCAATAAATCTCTGTAAAGATTTAACTGATGTGGGAATAAGCCAATTAACTATAGCTGAAACCTTATCTGGATCCATTTGGACCATATTGGGTGAAATTATATATCCCAGAAATTTAATCTTGTTCACATGAAATTGGCATTTCTCTAATTTAGCGAAAAGTCTGTGATCTCTTAAACGTGTGAGTACCCATCGTACATGTTTAATATGATCTTCTATATTTCTTGAGTAGATCAGAATATCATCGAGATAGATGATTACACATATGTCTATAAGATCTTTGAATATGTCATTTATAAAGTGTTGAAATGTAGAAGGGGGAATACAAAGCCCGAAAGGCATTAGTTTATATTCGAACAGGCCATATCTTGTTCTGAATGCCATCATCCACTCATCCCCTTCCTTCATTATTATTAATTATAAGCACCTTTTAAATCTAGTTCAGTGTAGATTGTGGCACCGTTCAGGTGTTCTAGAAGTTCGGGAATGAGTGGAAGCGGATACCTGTTTTTAATGGTTACCAAATTTAATGCCCTGTAATCTATAATGGGCCTGATTGTTTTATCTTTGTTTCTAACAAAGAATATGTCTGAAGCAGCTGGTGATGTTGATGGAACAATAAAACCTTTTTTAAGATTTTCCTCTAGATAATCACACAGATACTGGAGTTCCTTTTGGGACAATGGAAAAAAAATTCCAAAAGGGATTTGTGAACCTGGTACAAGGTCTATGGGAGAATCATATATCCTATGTTGGGTGAGTGATTCAGCTTCTTTTAAATTGAAAATATTCGATAAATCCTGATATTCAGGTGGTAACAATGTTTGAATAGAGGATATGGAATGTGGAAAATAAGTAGTTTTACAATATTCTGATGTATAGCTGATTTTATTAGTGTTCCAGTTGATGTTAGGATTGTGTTTAGACAACCAGGGATATCCTAGAATAACAGTGTGAAGTGATTTTGGAATTATGTCAAATATGATAAATTCAGTATGACCATTATCAATACTGACAAGGGTGGTATTGTATGATGTGTGATTCACTTATAACGGATTATGCTTCAACACTTGGGGTATTTTATTTAACTTTACATAATCTGAATCAATGAAACAACCATATGCTCCGGAGTCTAATATGGCTTCAGTCATGGCTTGTTGTTGATCCCACTGTAATTATAGAGACATAATTAGATGAGTAGGAATATTTGTTGGAGATATGGTATTGATTACTGTTATTTTACCCGTCTTTTGTTTGGTTAGTATAGGGCATGTGGACACAGTGTGTTCCTTACTGGCACAGTAGAGACACAAGTTGGCTGTCCTTCTAATTTTCTCTTCTGGGCTCAGTGGTCCTTTAATGGCACCAATCTCCAAGGGTGTGGATCCTACAGGTTGTCTATCAGTATACAGTGCAGATCTTTTTTGAAGAGTATCAGTTGATAGTCTTTCAGCTCTCCTCTCTCTTAGGCGGCGGTCAATCGTTGTTGATAATTATATCAATCCATCTAGGGTGTCAGGCATGTCTAATCTTGCTAGCTCATCTTTTAAGTTCTCTGACAGACCCAACCTGAATTGATTCCTAAGGCTCATTGAGAGTGAGAGGACCACATTTGGAACTCAGTAATATAGTCCTATACATTTAGTTTACCCTGTTTCAATGAACGTATTTTGGTTTCAGCATTTAAAGGGACACTGAACCCCAAAAAAATCTTTCATGATTCAGATAGAGCATGCCATTTTAAGCAACTTTCTAATTTACTCCTATTATCAATTTTTCTTCGTTCTCTTGCTATCTTTATATGAAAAAGAAGGCATCTAAGATTTTTTTCTTGGTTCAGCACTCTGGATAGCAGTTTTTGATTGGTGGATGAATTTATCCACCAATCAGCAAGGACAACCTAGGTTGTTCACCAAAAATGGGCCGGCATCTAATCTTACATTCTTGCATTTCAAATAAAGATACCAAGAGAATAAAGAACATTTGATAATAGGAGTAAATTAGAAAGTTGCTTAAAATTGTATGCTCTATCTGAATCACAAAAGAAAAAATTTGGGTTCAGTGTCCCTTTAACTGTTTGTTTGTGTCTTCATATAAACTTGTCATAGTGGCAAAAAAATCATCCAATGAATTTATAATTGGATCATTCATTTCAAAAAACCTATTTGCCCAAGCACGTAGTTCTCCTGACAGATAGGAAATGGTAGTACATACTCTTATCTTATCTGTGTGGTAAGTTTTGGGTTTCATAGAGAATAATAAATAACAGGAACTTTTAAAATCTCTAAATTCAGACCTCTTTCCAGAAAATACTTGAGGTGGATTAATATGTGGCTCAGGTACATCTGGTGTTTTAGGTGTTATAATATATTTATCAGTCTCTTAAGTGTGTTGTTTTCAGCCTGAACTTCTGTCAGACCTCTTGCTAAATTGTCTATTTTCTGATTTAATGTGGTAAATTGATTATTTATTTCATTTGGATCCATTTAAATCAGTACAAAGGGCTTGATTATTATGTAAGAGTTTGATCTTAGTAAATACAAATATGGTTTTGTAGCAATATTTGATACCCAGAGGTTAATAATGAATCAGTGGGTTAATTAATATTGCAGTTAATACAGAAGTATTCTCAGCTTCCAGCAACACCCGAGAACAGCTAAGGAATGAGATTATCCTGACCTTTTTTAAATTAATCTTGCTGTAAAAATGAGGCAGTCCAAAGATTATTGTAATCAAAAAGGCAAATATATACAAGAAAAAGATATCACAATCCAGTTTGTGCAAAAAGTTCCCAAGTAGGCTAGTTTAGAAATGATTAAACAATTCCTTTAGTTAGAAAAATAAATACAGTTCCTTTTCTTAAAGTGATGGTAAACTCTCCCCTTTTTAAAATCAGATCTGGAATGTAAGCGCTATTTTAGATGGAGTTTAATTCATTAGCTGTAATGAAGATGCGCTATAACTTACTTTTATTATAGATATGAAATTCAAATACTGCATGCTCCTCCACCCACTTCAAAAGTAAAATTTTCTGTGAGCTAACAGATTGAATTGTTGTCCAATCAGCGCTCTCCCCATCTGGCACTTTTGTTGTAGCTAGAGCATTGATTGGAGAGTAATTCAATCATTTAGCTGACAGGAAAATTGACTTTTGAAGTGGGCGGAGGAGCATGCAGTCTTTGAATTTCATATCTATAATAAAAAGTAAGTTATAGCGCATCTTCATTACAGCTAATGAATTAAACTCCATCTAAAATAGCGCTTACATTCCAGATCTGATTTTAAAAAGGGGAGAGTTTACCATCACTTTAAGGTTGAAATAATAAGTGATACAGTTTGAATCAGTAACAAACTTTAACTTCAGTTTGCAACAATTAATTAGTAGCAAGATATTCAATGAAGATAATTAATGTTAGCACAGTTCATTGTATGAAATGAAAATACTCGTGGTTAGTTGCAGTTCTTGAAAATGCAGGTAACAAACAGCTCTATGTGAATAAAATTATCAAACAATGATAGCTTGAGATGTGATGTTTAAATAGGCTGAAAAATTGGAGGAGCCATGATGTCATTTATGACAGGCTATGATATATGACAGGCTATGATAGAAGCCTTACAGATCCCCCAACTCAAGGAATCCTCTCCGAGGAATCAGAACAGGGTTTCAGAGGATAACGGAGGTGGAAGGTCCTCAGCAATTCGGGAGCATGAACATCCTTACCAGGTACCCAAGAATCCTCCTCAGGACCATATCCTTTCCATCTGATGAGGTATTCTAAGCATCCCCTTTTGAGATGAGAATCCAGCACAGTATCAACCAGGTATTCTTCATCCGCAAACCGTACAGGTGGAGGATGAGATCGCTCAAGATTGAAATGAGGAAGTGATATATGGGGTTTAAGTAGCGAGATATGGAATTACAGCCACCCTGAAGGCCGCGGATGCCATAGGAATCAATGGGAGTCTGAAAGCAGCGAAAGGTTATGTTCGATGCTGCCAGATATCCCTTTGATTTATATGGTAGAAAACAAATTATGTTTACACCTAACACCCTAACATAAGCCCTGAGTCCAATCAGCCAATAGGATTGAGCTCACATTCTATTGGCTATTCCAATCAGCCAATAGAATGCAAGCTCAATCCTATAGGCTGATTGGATCAGCCAATAGGATGAAAGCTCAATCCTATTGGCTGATTGCAACAGCCAATAGGATTTTTTCCCCTTTAATTCCTATTAGCTGATAGAATTCTATCAGCCAATCAGAATGTAAGGGACGCCATCTTGGATGACGTACCTTAAAGGGAAACTTCATTCTACGTTGACCGGAAGAAGAGGATACTCCGCGCCGGATGTCTTGAAGAAGGATTTGCTCCACGCCCGGATGAAGATAGAAGATGCCTTCTGGATGAAGACTTCTGCCGGCTTCGATGAGGACTTTGGCGCGCTTGGATGAAGACTTCTGTCAGCTTCAATGACGACTTCTGCCACTTGAATGAGGATGGATGTCCAGTCTTCGAAAACTGTAAGTGGATCGTCGGGGGTTAGTGTTAGGTTTTTTTTTTTTTTTTTTAAAGTTTTCTCTTTATTTTCAAATCATCATAAACATACAGCTTGGACATTTGATCAAAAATAAACGAGATCTAAGATCAACATATCTTGTAAAAGAGGCATATCTCAGTTGTGAGGTAACAGTCCATAGATGTTGAATCAAGCTGCAGCATATTGAAAAAGAAACAAAGTCCTTATACAGTCTAGATGATAACCAAATGGTAATTGAACAAAACAAGAAAACAACAGACAAACAAAAACAACCAGGGGAACATATAGCCAGTGTCATATGATGAGCAATTTGGGAGCAGAACATGTTAAAAAACCAACATTATATAGAATACTGCTTATCTCATATTTAGATGATGCCCCTCCTCAATTAATTCATCTTATGGTGGATGTGGGATCCCTACTGTTGCATTAATAAACTGCTCCCATAGGAATATAATGTTATTGTAGAAATCCATCTGACCCAATCCAAAATAATATGATCTCTCCAGGATCAAGGTATTCTTTACTAGTTCAATCCAGTGGGGGACGGTGGGGATCTGGGGGCTCTTCCAAAATGTGTGAATAAGCCGTTTGGCGGCATTTATTAAAATCTGATATAAGTGTCTTCTAATTTTACATGGGATGTCAAAGAGAGCGTTGAACAAAATCTTTTCAGGTAAGAGCTCTATTTGGATTCCCAAAACTTTACAGGCCAGAGAGTGGATTTGCTTCCAAAAAGGACCTATCACTTCGCACTATATGATATATGGTGCCCACCTCACCACAACCCCTCCAACATCTATCCCTTGCAGATTTAAACATATGTTTTAATTTGCTAGGGATTAGGTACCATCTAGTGAGAATCTTTAAATTGGTCTCTAGGACCGCTGCAGAGTGGGCAGATTTAGCTGTGGCCTTAAACCATGAAGACCATTGTTTGGAGGAAATAGGTAAACCAATTTCTTTTTCCCATTGAAGAGTATAATTCGGTTTTGTGGGGTAAGATGATTTGAGGAGAGTCTTATACATCAAAGATATTATTTTTTTAGGATGAACTTGTGATGTGCAAAGATATTCAAATACAGTGGGGTGTCTTAGCATATCCTTATTTGATGTATGAGTGACAAGAAAATGTCTCACCTGGTGGTAATACAACCAAGAGTTAAATTGGGTAAGATCTCTCTCCAGCAATGTCTCCCTAGGGGCTAATTGGCTTTGTGCTAATAGCAAATATATAGGCAATTGTCTTATTGAGGGTGAAAGTTCAGTTCTATTGAACAATGTTTCAGGAGGGCTAGTGGGGAACTCTCTGTTAGGCTTTAGGATCGTTAGAGGAGAATAAGGTGTAGGGATTAAGTGGAATTTACTTCTTATGTGTATCCAGTCTGAACATGTTTCTTTAATGATCGGGTATGTAGATAGTCTTTTGGATACAGGTTTTTGAGGAGCCCAATAGATGCCCCCAATATGGGGGACATCTAGCAAATTTGTCTCCAAGAGGACACAACTTTTATAAGAATTATCTCCCTGTCTACTCCAGTCAATCACATGATTCAAAGAGATTGCTAATTTATATAGGGAAATATTGGGGACTCCTAAACCTCCCTCCTCTCTATGAGTATAAATGGGGCTCCTAGCTATTCTAGGAGGTCTGCGGTGCCAAATGTATGTGTCAATTATTGCTTGTAACTTTCGTATAAATAGAATAGTACCAGGAATTGGGAGGGCCTGCATGATATAGAGAGCTTTCGGCAATAATGTCATTTTTGCCGCTGCTATTCTTCCCAGCCAAGAAATGTTCTTTGGAAGCAAATGGCCATAATTTAACTTGCACAGATCTTCTATTTTTAAAGTTAAAAATATACCTAGGCATTATAATGCTTGGATTTGGATTTTGAAGGGGTATTGTTGGCTAAGTATAGAGAGATCTTTAGAGGATAAGTTTATTGGGAGTATTTCTGATTTGTTGTTATTAACTAGGAAGTTAGATACATCTCCATAGACTTTTAGTTCATGTTGGACAATTGGTAAGGATTGAATTGGGGAAGTCAAAGTCATAAGGATATCGTAGGCAAACATTGCCAATTTATAAGTTTCTCCCTTAATTGTGATACCTTGTATTTCTGGGTCATTACGTAATTTTCCCGCCAAGGGTTCTAAGGAGAGTAAAAATAATATAGGGGAGAGAGGACATCCTTGACGAGTCCCATTCTGGATTTCAAAATGTTCTGATAAAACCCCATTAACTCTAACCTGGGCTTAGGGATTGGCATAAAGGGCTAATATTTAATGAATGAATGTGGTAGGGAAGCCAAATTTTTGGAGGGTGGTTTGAAGGAAAGTCCAGTCTAATCTATCAAATGCTTTTTCAGCATCGGTTGATAGATATATAGAGGGAATATTTAAGTTTTTGACATATTCCATAAGATGTAGTACTTTGCAAATGTTATCTTTAGCTTCCCTTTGAGGGACAAACCCGACTTGGTCATGATGGATTAGATTAGGTAAAAAATTATTGATTCTATTTGCCAAAATTTTGGAATATAGCTTCAGATCTACATTTAATAGAGAGATAGGCCTAAAATTTGCAGGGGGAGTTGGTGGCTTACCCGGTTTAGGGAAAACCGAAATATGCGCTTGCATCATAGTATCTGGGAAGCTATTGGAATCTGAAATATAATTGAAGAGATTAAGAAGATATGGAATGAGTTGGGACTTAAAAGCTTTACATCTATTTGAAAAGCCATCTGGGCCAGGGGCTTTGTCTGGTTTCATATCTTTTATGGCATCTGTGATCTCTTTACTTGTGATCGGGGAATCCAGGAACTCTCTCTCGCTAGAATCTAATTTAGGGAGTTTTATATTGCTAAGATAATTTTCGCATAATTTCTTATGAGAATCTGGTGTCCTTTTAGGGAATAGATTATACAATTTATGGTAGAATGATTTAAATGCTTTTCCTATAGATTTTGTGTCTTCTATTACCACTCCCTGCTGTGATGTGAGAGAGTGAATGTATGATTGTAATGTTTGTTTTTTCAGGGCGCTGGCTAGTAATTTTCCTGATTTATTACCTTCCCTATAGAATTTTTGTTTTAAAAACATTTGATGTCTTTGGGATTCAATTTGTAAATTTTGGGCTAGACTGTTTGTCCTTTAAAGTTGCAAGAAGGGATTGATCATTCGGGTATAGTTTTAATATATAATCTGCTTCTGACACCTCTTGGGCCAACTTAGTATACACTTTTAAGGCTTGTTTATGTTTGTAGGCTCTTACCTTAATAAATTTGCCTCTTATGAAGGCCTTGTGGGCTTCCCAAACTATAGTAAGTTTAGACTCGGGACGGTTATTAAGGGAGAAATATAGATCTAATTGTTTAGTCAGTCTCTCCAACACCAGCGGGTCCATCAGCAGTGAATCATCCAACCTCCATGTAAAAGGTTTGATCGGAATAGAAGGCCAGAACACATTCCACTAGGGAGTGATCTGACCCTGAGGTGTGTTGTATATGTATTTTTTTAACTAATGATAATGCTATATGATCTACTAATATATAGTTAGTCCTAGAGTGACTTTTCTGTGGGTTTGAGAAGAAAGTATAGTCCTTCGTATACAGATGGAAATATCTCCAAGCATCGTGGAGGGTTAGGGATTTTATATCTCTCCATATAGAATGGAGTGATTTTTGGTTGGACCTGATGTTGGTGTTTGAGCTATCCATTTTGTCCTGTCCAATGTTGGGGGCGTAGAGATTCACTATGGTGATTGGCCTTCCAAATAGCAGACCTGTAATACCCAAATACATTCCCTCTCTATCTGTATCTACCTATTGAAGTTTAAATGAAATGCTTTTATGTATTAATATGCTCACTCCATTTGTTTTTTTAGAAGCATTTGTGCTATGATAATGTTGAGGGTAGTGAGAGGAAAAGTACCTAGGAATCGCGTTACCTTTAAAATGAGTTTCCTGTATCAGCAGTATATGCCCCCCCTCTTGTGTAGATCTTGTATGGCTAAGGCCCGTTTACTAGGGCAGTTAAACCCCTTTACATTTTGTGTAAGTATCTGAACATTTTGAGAATTTAAAGACATCTTTACCATATTATCTTAACAAATGAACAGCAGAATATTTTTGGTTCCCTCTTAATGCAATAACATTTCCAACATTTATCAAAGATCCCTGGATAAACAATAACAACTCACTTAAATAACAACAAAAATAAAAAAAAATGAAAATAACTGGTAGTACACAACAGGTGCAACCAGCATAATAGAGGAAAAAAAGAATCCTCCGATGTGGGGGGAAATCCCCTCTCGGGCATACATGTATTGAGTAGAGATATGTATTACCTCAATATGTGAAGCGAATATCTAATAGAGAAAATCCTATGAATACATACTGGATTTTTGGGTAGGCCTATAGCCTCTGAATGTTAGAGATTAAGGGCTAGTAAAGTCCAGTCTGAACCGGCCTTACAGTATGTCCTGGGGCTCTGCAGGGGAAGATAAGCTAACAATAAATAACTTTGCGTTATATGGTGTCGTGACGCCCTGGGCCTTTTCGACCTAGGCAGAAATATTTACATTGCAAGGGGTGTATAAATACAAATGATTACACCAGTCCCCCTACCCTCCCAGACAGTTAACTTAGCTTGTATCATCAAAATGCATATTTTGTGGGTGGTTTCTGCACATTGTCCCAACTAAAAGCCTATAGAAAAAGTGGCACATTGTGCCTATTACCGTCCTGGAGCAGTCAGCCTAAAGGGTCAGATACTGAAGATCCAGGCTTGCTTTTGCGAGAGTTCCTTGAGGGCACGTCCCGCCATTCTTCTCTCTGAGGGAGTGGTGGTTGACGTAATGTCTCTGTAATTTTAGGGAGACTTGTGTCCTCCTGTAGTGAAAGTGGGTTGATCTCCAACTCCTTACATATCTTACCAATATCTTCCTGTGAGTGGCATAATAGTTTCCTCCCCTTCCACATGATTTGCAAATGGAACGGATGGCCCCAATGATAAGGGATATTAAGTTGTCTTAATTTAGATCTTAGTGGTCTGAGTTCTCTTCTTTTTAATAAAGTCCTGTGAGTCAGGTCTTCAAATACCTGAATGGAGTCTGATCTGAATTTTAATGGATGCTTTTGCCTCGCCTTCTTCATTATCTCTTCTTTTATGGTGTAACTGGAGATTTTGATGATAACATCTCTCGGCGGGTTTTCTCCCAGGGGCCTGGACTTCAGGGCCCTATGAAATCTGTCCAGAGCTATGGTGGCATCATCGCCTGTGTCCAGCAGTAATGTGAAAAGACCTTGTATATAATGCTCAAGGTCAGCTGGCGCCACTGTTTCGGGTATTCCCCTAATTCTAATGTTACTGCGACAGCTCCTGTTTTCCAGGTCATTGATTTTGTTTTCCATCTGAGCCATGGCGTCGTCTTGTTGGGCTACTTTAGCTCGGAGGAACGTAATGTTAGAGTTGGTAAGATCTGTATGTCCTTCTAGTTTTTCCTCTTTCTGACCTACTTCTGTGATTTCTTTTTTTATTTCTGCAATTTCTTCCCTGATGCACTGCTTGACTTGGCATATTAATGTAGAAAAGTCTTTTAAGAAGACAGTGAGTTCAGTAGAGCCCTAGGTATAGCAATGACTGAGTCTGGGTGATCTGACTCAGATTCTGATGATGATGAGGAAGCTCTAGAGCGTACATCAGAGGGCTTAGTCGAAGCAGTAGCTGGGTTTTCCAGGGCTTTAAAAAAAATATTTACTGAAGGGGTTGGCCCCTGCTTCTTGGCATTTTTATCAGATTTATTTCCCTTTTTTGGTGACATGATGACACCTCAGATTTTTTATTTGTGAACAACTTCAAATGTTCCCCACAGCCAATATCTTTCAAACAGTTGGCAAGATGGAATAGAGGAGACAGCTGTCTGAGAGAAGAGAATTGTTTTGGTATGAGTAGCAAGTAGCTCTAAACACTGTCTGCAAGTTTCCTCAGAAACCAATGTGAATTACTTTTGAATGGGGTTGTTCTATATGCTATTCCTTAGCTTCCCCAGCTCTCTTTTACGCAACTTGTCT
This sequence comes from Bombina bombina, assembly GCF_027579735.1. Taxonomy (NCBI): domain Eukaryota; kingdom Metazoa; phylum Chordata; class Amphibia; order Anura; family Bombinatoridae; genus Bombina; species Bombina bombina. The sequence goes on along the minus strand of NC_069502.1, from coordinate 1,074,501,556 downwards.
TAGATTATCTGTCTCCAGGCTGTGATAACACAGGGTGTCAAATTCCCCTTACAGACATACGTGTTTTACGTGGAGTAAGCTGTACGCTATTGAGGCAAAGAAAACAAGCTCCCACTCCTATTATTGTTCAATTTCAATCTAGCCCAATGTATATGTAGTTTACAGACCAGTTACATTTATTCTGTTGGAGGAGTCAAAATCGCCCTTTTACAATGCGCATATTAATGAGTATCAGAGTTATGGCGCCATGATAATGCTGGTGTTATGTGCACCGGGAGTTTTGCCGGTCCATTACCTTGAACAGCGTGGATCTCTATCTCTGTCTCCTGAGATTAGGTGCTTCGAGATCGCTGGACATTGCGCTCACTGTATTATGATCAGCCATTGTGAGTAGCGGAGTTGTTACGATCGTCTAAGAGCCACCCACCTTGCCGTAATATGAGGCTTTCAAAGTTTGACTCTGAGTACGGGCAGCATTGACCAGTACCTGTATCTCACTGCAGAATACTTTCTCCCAAATAATTTGCCACTTCAAGTCATCTCATAGCAATATTGAGGTATTTTACTGGGTATAATGCCCTGAAGAAAGCACAGAGCTCACAAAAGTGCAGCCATCTCAGTTGAGCGCTGGCTCCGCACCCAGTTTTAGGTTTTTTAAAGGGTTTATTGGGTGGGTTTTATTTTTAGAGTAGGGTAGTAAAAGAGCTAAATCCCCTTTTAAGTGCAATGACCATACAAATGCACTTTTCAGGGCAATGGGGAGCTTAGGTTTTTTTAGATAGGGTATTTATTTGGGGGGTTGGTTGTATGGGTGGTGTTTGTGGGGGGGTTTTCAGGTAAAAGAGCTGATTTGTTTGGGGCAATGCCCAGCAAAAGGCCCTTCTAAGGGCCATTTGTAGTTTATTGTAGGCTAGGGTTTTTTATTTCGGGGGGCTTTTTTATTTTGATAGGGCAATTAGATTAGGTGTAATTCTTTTTTATTTTTCATACTGGGTTTTTTTATTTTTTGTAATTTACGGCTAGATTACGAGTTTTGCATTATGAGGGGTGCGGTGCTAACTTGCATGTTATTGTCCCTGCTCACTTACCTACAGCGCTGGCATTACAGGTTTTCAGAAATCCAGCGTTATTAGGCAAGAAGTGAGCGTAGAGCAAAATTGTGCTTCATACCGCACTCCAATACCAGCGCTGCTTAAGTCAGCAGTGAGCTGATTGTACGTGCTCGTGCATGATTTCCCCATAGACATCAATGGGGAGAGCCGGCTGAAAAGAAGCCTAACACCTGCAAAAAATCAGTGTAAAGCTCCGTAAAGCAGCCCCATTGATTCCTAAGGGGAAACTAAATTTATGTTTACACCTAACACCCTAACATAATTCCAGAGTCTAAACACCCCTAATCTTACACTTATTAACCCCTAATCTGCTGCCCCCGACATCGCCGCCACTATACTAAAGTTATTAACCCCTAAAACTAAGTCTAACCCTAACCCCCCTAACTTAAATATAATTAAAATATATCTAAAGAAAACCTACTATTAATAATTAAATAATTCCTATTTAAAATGAAATACTTATACCAATATACGAGCCCAGAAGCAGCCAATCAACAGGTGAAACGTACGTCGGCGAACTCAGTTTGCATCTGAGTTTCAGGAGGCACGCAATCTCACAGCTAATGCAGGAGGACAGCTTGGTGTTCAGAGCTAAAAGAAATTGTGATGGTGTGAGCGCCAATACAGGAGGACAGCTTGGTGTTTCTGAGCCAAAGGAACCATTGGCAGTGTGAGTGTGTAGAAGGAGGTGTGTTGGGACATAGACACGGTATCCCTCCATGGTATACTAGCACTGGGAACGCCTGGTGTCAGGCCGCGTAGAGGTCGAGCTCCTTCCAGGATCACCTCCACCTTTTCCTCACAAGTCAGCGGTAACGCTGAAAAGGGTTGCGGTTGTAGCGACCGGATCATAAAGGCATCGGCCACTGTTTGGATTACAATTTATTTCCTTTTCTCTGCCGGATGGTTTGTGTTTGACTCACAGAACTTTCGGAACTGGGATGCATACTTCTAATTACGCCTGGACATTACGATAAGTATTTGTTGTCATATTTTGGCACATGTTTATTGTATGCTATTTTACACATTGCTGTTTCCTGTGTTATGTGAAGTTTGTAACCTCCTTCTTTTTATCCTTAAGGGTTTTTTTGGGTGTATAATTGGTGGATTATTCTATATCCAACCTATTTACTATGTATTTATAGCTATGTATACTGTGCACAGTTAGGGTTTTTGTGTGTATATGCACAATAATCTCAGTAAACAAATTATTTGACTAAGAGTGCTGGTATAAGGTATCTTTATTTCTTTATTTATTCTATTATTCATTATTACTACCTTAGCACCGAAATGATTGTATATCTATAGTCATAAATTCTTATAGAACTGAGCAAAGTGATCATTTTAGTTTAAAACTAAATACGTACCTGTAAAATAAACCCTAAGCTAGCTACAATATAACTAAAAATTGCATTGTAGCTATCTTAGGTTTTAATTTTATTTTACAGGCAAGTTTGTATTTATTTTAACTAGGTAGAATAGTTACTAAATAGTTATTAACTATTTACTAACTACCTAGCTAAAATAAATACTAATTTACCTGTAAAATAAAACCTAACCTGTCTTACACTAACACCTAACCTTAAACTACAATTAAATAAATTATCTAAATTAAATACAATTAACAAAATTAAATACAAATACCTAAATTACAAAACAAAACACTAAATTACATAAAATAAAAAACAAATTACAAGATATTTAAACTAATTACACCTAATCTAAGAGCATGCTCTTCTTGCGACGACCCCTGACGAATGAAGGTTCCTTTAAGTGACGTCATCCAAGATGGCATCCCTTAGATTCTGATTTGCTGATAGTATTCTATCAGCCAATCAGAATTAAGGTTGAAAAAATCATATTGGCTGATGCAATAGGATTGAGCTTGCATTCTATTGGCTGATTGGAACAGCCAATAGAATGCGAGCTCAATCCTATTGGCTGATTGGATCAGCCAATAGGATTGAAGTTCCGTCTGGATGAAGACTTCTGCCTGTCTGGAGGACCACTTCTCCTGGCTTAGATGAAGACTTCTTGCCTCTTCGTTGAGGACTTCTCCTGGCTTTGTTGACAATGGATGTCCGGTCTTCAAAACTGTAAGTGGCTCTTCGGGGGTTAGTGTTAGGTTTCTTTAAGGGTTTATTGGGTGGGTTTTAGTTTAGGGCAATGGGGAGCTTAGATTTTTTTAGTTAGGGTTTATTTGGGGGGTTGGTTGTGTGGGTGGTGGGTTTTACTGTTGGGCAGTTGTTTGTATTTTTTTACAGGTAAAAGAGCTGATTTCTTTTGGGCAATGCCCCGCAAAAGACCCCTTTAAGGGCTATTGGTAGTTTAGTTTAGGCTAGGGTTTTTTTTATTTTGGGGGGCTTTTTTATTTTGATAGGGCTATTAGATTAGGTGTAATTAGTTTAAATATATTGTAATTTGTTTTTATTTTGTGTAATTTAGTGTTTGTTTGTTTTTTGTAATTAATGTATTTGTATTTAATTTAGTTAATTGTATTTAATTTAGGTAATTGATTTAATTGTAGTGTAAGGTTAGGTGTTAGTGTAAGACAGGTTAGGTTTTATTTTACAGGTAAATTTGTATGTATTTTAGCTAGGTAGTTAGTAAATAGTTAATAACTATTTAGTAACTATTCTACCTAGTTAAAATAAATACAAACTTGCCTGTAAAATAAAAATAAAACCTAAGCTAGATACAATGTAACTATTTGTTATATTGTAGCTAGCTTAGGGTTTATTTTACAGGTAAGTATTTAGTTTTAAATAGGAATTATTTAGTAATTAATAGTAGGTTTTCTTTAGATTTATTTTAATTATATTTAAGTTAGTGGGTGTTAGGGTTAGAGGTTAATAACTTTAGTATAGTGGCAGCAACGTTGGGGGCGGCAGATTAGGGGTTAATAACTGTAATTTAGGTTGCAGTGATGTTAGGGGCGGCAGATTAGGGGTTAATAATATTTAACTAGTGTCTGCGAAGCGGGAGTGCAGCGGTTTAGGGGTTAATATGTTTATTCTAGTGGCGGTGATGTCGGGAGCGGAAGATTAGGGGTTAATAATTTTCTTTTAGTGTTTGTGATGCGGAAGGGCCTCGGTTTAGGGGTTAATAGGTAGTTTATGAGTGTTAGTGTACTTTTTAACACTTTACTGACTTTAGAATGCGTTACGAATCTTGCGGGATAGGCTGTACCGCTCACTTTTTGGCCTCCAAAAAAAAGCTTGTAATATCGGCGATATGGAAGTCCCATTGAAAAAAGACTTTATGAAAATTGCGTAAATTAATTTGCGGTATGGCAAAAAAGTGTGCAGGATAGCTGTACCTACAAGACGCTTTTTTACTCATAACGCAAAACTCGTAATCTAGCCGTTAGTGTTTTTTATTTTTTGTAATTTAGTGGGGTTTTTTTTTTTAACTTAGCATTTATTTTTTTTGCAATTTAGTAATTTTAGATTTAAATAATTTGAGTAGGGTTAATTTTATAAATATGTAATATAGTTAATTTAATTGGTAGTTTAATGTAATTTTAGTATAATAGTTAGGGTAGGTTAATTAATAGTTTAATATAGTTTAATGTAATTTTAGTATAATAGTTAAGGTAGGTTAATTAATAGTTTATAGAAAGAATGGCAGGCTCTCAATCCAAAAACTAATGCTAAAAACTAAAAATTTATTAGACAACGTAAAAATGATATACATCAGACATGGCTATAAAAACAGTGCAGGAAATCTTACATGTTTCGCGCCCCCTACAGGCGCTTACTCATAGATCTATGAGTAAGCGCCTGTAGGGGGCGCGAAACATGTAAGATTTTCTGCACTGTTTTTACTACCATGTCTGATGTATATCATTTTTACGTTGTCTAATAAATTTTTAGTTTTTATCATTAGTTTTTGGATTGAGAGCCTGCCATTCTTTCTACATTCTTACCTTGGCATTCTGATCCCCTGCTCTCCGGCTACGGCACTCCGTGCATGCAGTTGCTTTGTTTGTTTGGGACTCCTTTCCATGCCGCTTTTCCTCGCAGTTTGGTTTCTGGACTGACTTCCGGTTTATCGGGTGACCGGCCGGCTGCGTTCACTGTTTGTTTTCCTAATTAATAGTTTAATATAGTTTAATTTAATTCTAAAGGTAAGTTTTAATTTATTATAATATAGGGATGAGGTAATTTTAATGTAAAGTTAGCAGGTTGTAAGGTTTAGGGGTTAATAGATTAATTTAGTTTATGGCGATGTGGGGTGCTGGCGGTTTAGGTGTTAATAGGTTTAGTAAGTGGTAGTGATGTGGGAGGCCAGGGGTTTAGAGGTAAATAATTTTAATACAGTTGCGGTGGGGTCCGGGAGCAGCGGGATATGGGGTTAATACATTTATTTAGTGGCGGTAAGGTCCGGGAGCAGCGGGATAGGGGTTAATAGCTTTATTAAAGTTGCGGCGGGGTCTGGGAGCTGCGGGATAGGGGTTAAACATTTTAGTATAGTGACAGTGTTTAGTGACAGGGTATAAATAAAGTTGGTAAAAAGCTGAATAGCAGAGAGATCGATGACTGCTAGTTAGCAACAGTCTGCTGCTCATCGCCCTGTACTTGGTGCGCGGCTTTTTGCCGGCTTTTTTTATAAATATGGAGATCGTATTCAGGTGCACGGCCGCGATGTTAGGCTATGCTAGGTGAGTGTATTGGTGCCGGCGAATGCAGCAGAGTTGACAGCTTGATAAATAGGCCTCATAGTATGAAAAATATATAACTTGGTTTATACCATTAAAATATGAGAGATATAGTTCTATATAATACAAACTTTTATAGAAAATGTCTGAAATCCCCCCGAAGAGGTGTAAATAAGTAGAAGGAAAACATACCTCAACTAGGAGTTAGTAGCCACTTGTGGACCATTGACTATGAGCATATAAAGGGGGGTATAGATAGAGTGGAGATTATAGCTTCAGGTCCACTCTTAGACCCGTTCTAGATTCATTTAAATAACTGAGTTAATGACATATACACGTATCAAGTTCCCACATATATTATAATGTCACTTGTAAATTAAACTTGTATGGCAAGAAAAACAATACAGTATTGGTGTATAATCATAACAAACCATTTCAAAGGACATTTTAGATGATTAAACTATGTTATACTAGGTACAAAACACTAATTGTTACTAGAAGTTCCCTCTTCTATTTAAAGAGTATCATCCAGCGGTACTCTGCATTAATATAGGGGAATAAAGCATGCTGTTGGACATAGTCTCCAATACCTCAAGAGGAGATATGAAGAATCTTATCAGGTCACTCTGTCTCGGCCGTTGACAGAGGAAATCCGAAATACTAGAGGGAGATATTGCAACAATAACCCCTACTGGGATCAGAAATATCAAGAGGTACTTTGATTTAACAGTAAGCATAGTACAGTTGATTGAATATTGTATAAATATGCATATAATTTCTAATAGGATAGCTTCAAACAACTGTCCCTCAACTAAACCAAACCACATTATCAAAAGCAATTATAATCTGTCTGCAGTAACACCCCTATATTTATTATATAATTATAGGTTAGGTGGAAACATTTACCTGATATATAGACTGTTAAGCTCTCCTTATTTATCCAGGGGACGGGCAATATGCTACAAATTACTAACTGGAGGGAATATAGCTCCAAAATAATATATGAAATCTAAGATTATAATAAAGTTTAAATCTTTCAGTAAGAATCTTAGACAACTATTGGAGAATTCCCATGGGGTGCGAACCTTGTGCTCTATAGACGTTTTTATAATAAAGTTTGGCTATTCAGGTAGCTCATTTAAACAGGAAGACCTAAATAATAATGATTTTGGCCTTAATTTCACACACAAGTTTAGTTACAATAAAATAAGTTTTTGGACATTGAAATAGAAATAATGGAAGGACAAATTTCAAGAGGGTTGATTCAAACAATTATATTGATTCTAAAAGCAGCCACCTAGAAACTTGGAAAAGAAATATACCCAAAGGCAAATGTTAAGGATAAGGAAAATCTGCAGCAATACAGATTATTATGAAAAACAATCTAAGATTCTTACTGAAAGATTTAAACAGAAGGGATATGATGAGAATAAAATAGAAAAAATAGCTGATGAAATCAAGAGTGTAGATAGAAAAATGCTTCTCAAGAAGAAAAGTAAAAAGGAAAAGTGTTATAAAAATAAAAGTATGAATAATTAAATTATACCGTTAATAACTACTTACTCGTCCCAACATAAATTTTTTTAAAAAGTGATCAACAGACATTGGTATCTGTTGATAAAAGACCCCTTAATAGGCCCAAATTTGGGAAAAAATCCAAGATTAATTTATAAGAAAGCGCAAAACTTTAAAAATTTACTAGCACCTAGTGAATATAAGAAGAAGAATTTATTAATGTTTGGAAAAGTAATCAGAGATCTGGAGGGAAATAAAATAGAAGGGTTTTTTCCTTGCCATTCTTGCAAATTATGCAAATTTAGTAATAAATTGAAAAAATATCAAATCGCAAAAAAAAACAGGAAAAGATTTTAAAATTTATGGAATAATACGATGTTCAGATATGAATGTATTATATGTTATTAAATTATTGCAATTTAATGTACGTAGGTCAAACTAGCAGAAAACTAAGGGACCGTATAAGAGAACATATTCTAAGTATTGAACATCTTAGACAGGACACTGCTCTTTACAAACACTTCTATGAAACTCATAAGGGGAATGTTAATAGTATGATATTTTGGGGTATTAAAAAGTTATACCTGATGGAAGAAGGGGAAATATGGAGAAAAAACTCCAACGCCAAGAAGCTGAATTAATATATGAATTTGGGACCTTATTCCCAAAAGGTCTTAATAGTGAACTAGATGAATTATAAAAAAATGTGTTGAAGTATATGAATATACAATTTCCCATCTTTTGCTTTTGATTTTTATAGATTATAAAATAATGTATTTTCATATTTTTATATATCTTTTATATTTTTTATATATTTTTTATATCCATATTTATAATTTTACAATGAATTTATTTTTGAATTTTTAATTAATATATTTGTTTCCATATATATTTTTTTCCTAAAATTGTAAGTTTTTAAGTTGTAGGAAAATCAAACATTAGTTTAGACCCAATGCAGGAGATTTCAAATTAAAAATCAAAATGTAATTATATATATTAGGAATTAAATTTTAGTATTGATCATTTCTATAATTATTAGAAGTAGGTTTTTATATATGAATGAGTTAGCGTACTTGGATGAAAATTCCGATTATCCTAATATTTTGAAGGTATAATCTAGATTTTATTAAAGACACAGAGACGAGTATTTTTTGCATTACCCTTTCTTTACTACTCAATGCAGCCTTTTAAAGAACAATAACATTGATAAGATAAATATAACATAATACATAATATAAGCAGCTAACAGAAGCTTATTATAATGAGAGAAAAAACAGCCAATCAGCACAGAGAATAGTCTATAAACTGAGAACCCAGCTAACACTCTTCCTCTTTCTAATTGATGCTCAAAAGAAATAAAATATTAAGCATCATGATAAGTCCAAAAAGTCAGAAACAACAAAGTAAAGTAAACGCCAACTTCTTGTAGAATAGATGTATGGAACTCCATGGAATGTTGAATTTGATAGAAGGTAGATTAGAAGTCCAGAATTCGATGGAAGGGTGATGAAGCCTCTGAGTTGTAGGAGACAATCCAGAAGATGAAAACGGGTTGAAATTACATGGATACTGTTAAGAAACAAGAAATATTAATAACATATAATAATAATAAATATAAGGGAGGGAAAAAACACAATTATCAATTGAGGAGGGAAAATACTCGTCTCTGTGTCTTTAATAAAATCTAGATTATACCTTCAAAATATTAGGATAATTGGAATTTTATTACAAGACCAGAGACTCCTATTTTTTGCAAGTTTAAAGCAAATTAGGAGAATAAATTAAGTGAGGCATGTTGAATGGGTCTGAAGTAAAATTGTTTAAAAATGGAGTCAGAAGACCAATCAGCAGCATTTAAAATTTGTTGAAGAGGAGCCGCTTTCAAAAAGGCTTTTGAAGCAGCAGAACCTCTAACAGAATGAGCTGAAAAAGAAATGTTGTTACCAGCCTCTTTCATGACCCATTTAACCCACCTAGCAATAGAGGTAGAAGTGATAGGAGCATGAGTAGGGACAAAAGAAATAAGCAGTTGATTATAGTTAATTTTCCTAAAAATCAAGGTTCTAGATTCATATGACTTTAGGCATTCAACCACACACAGAGAAGGTTCGGAAGGAAGATAAGGGTAGAAAATGGAAGTAGATAAGGTTTTTGTTCTGTGAGAAAGAAAAAAGGTAACTCCTTCAGGAGAGAAACGTTTAGAGTTCCAGTCCAAAGCTTTCACATCAGATACTCTTCTGAAAGAAATAAGACAGAGTAGGGTAGCATGTTTAGCGGAAAGTTGTTTTAAAGATAACAAGTTATTATCTGGCCAAGATTTAAAAAGAGAGAAAATTAAATCTACATCCCAGAAGAATTCATCTTTGGGAACAGGTGGACGCTTTAATCTAATGGCTTTAAGAACTCTACAAACTAAAGGGTGTTTGCCAACAGGTAAATTATTAATTAAATTATGTCTGGCTGAAATAGCTGATCTATGGACATTAACTGTTCTGTATGCTAGGCCTGAGTCAAAAAGATGGGACAGGTAGTTAATAATCTCGGTTAAATCCGAAGAAATGGGATCCAAATCCCTTCGCAAGCACCAGCTAGACCATTTTGACCATGCGGCAAAATAGCATCTGCGGGTACCTGGGGCCCAGGAATCTTGAATGAGGGATCTAGCTCCCTCCGAAAGACCTCAGGAGAGACCAGGGTCCCCTGATATTGTCCATGCTATCAGAAGAAGAGAGCCTTGGAGAATTAGACTGTGATATTCGCCCTCTGGGTTGACTAACAGGTGAGGAAGCGGAGGAAAAAGAATTGGAAGATTGATGGACATCTCCAGAAGGAAGGGATACCAAGATTGGGTTGGCCAAAAGGGAGTCATCATAGTTAGGCATAGGAGATCCCTGTGAACTGTTGAAATTGTCCTCGGGATCATTGAGAATGGAGGGAAAGCATAAGCTTTCTGGGAGGGCCATGGATGTAGAAAAGCATCTATGGCCGCAGCTTCTGGGTCTGGGCGCCAGCTGAAGTATGGACAAATTTGAAAATTGGTCCTGGACGCAAAAAGGTCCAAACAAAATGGACCTCTGAGAGATTGAAGGAATAAAATCATTTTCCTGTCTAGTCTCCAATCGCTGGAATCTGTCAAATGACGAGATCCCCAATCTGCAGCTGTGTTCGATTGTCCTGGAATATATTCCGCTTTGATAGAAATATTCCTGTCTAAACAAAGATGAATAAATTCCTTGGTTATGTTGGACAAATTCCTTGATTTGGTGCCTCCCAAACGATTGAGATATCGCACTGCTGAAATATTGTCCATGCGAAGGAGAATAGAAACTGTAGAAGAAAATTTGGCAAAACTTTTGACTGCAAACGAGCCAGCCAATAATTCCAAACAATTAATATGGAAACGTTTCTCCTCCAATGTCCATTTGCCACCTGTGATGGAAGGACCACAACGCGCACCCCAGCTGGAAAGACTGGCGTCGGATTCTATAACGAAATCTGGAGTCCTGCCAAAAATGTCTCTCCCATTCCAGGCTTCTAAATGAGAAAGCCACCAGGATAGTTCTTCTTTGGCCTCTAGAGACAAAGGTATCAAATGAGAATAGGAAAACCCTTTAATCTCTGGAGTTCTCTGTAATGTAAGGGGGCCGGAAAGACAGCCTGAATAGAGGATGATAGTAACCCTACTATTCTGGCTATAGTTCTGATAGGGACTGAATCTTTGGATAAGGTTTTGGCAATTTCCTTCTTGATATTCTTCACTTTGTCCGAAGGAAGACTCAGAGTGGAGAGTATCGAATTGATTTTGAAACCTAAGAAAATCAGCGATTTTGTAGGGAAAATAACTGACTTCTGTTTGTTCACAAGAAAACCTAAGGATTCCAGTAGGGAAATTGTGGTAGTTAGATGATTCTGAAGGGAATAAAAATCTTGGTCCATAATTAAGATATCGTCTAGATAAATTATCAGACGAATCCCTCGGAGTCTCAACCAGGCCACAACTGGTTTCAGTAACTTGGTGAAAATCCAAGGGGCTGAGGACAGGCCAAAGGGAAGACAAGTGAAATTCCAAAACTGATCTTCCCAACGGAATGTCAAGATTTTACACTGTTCTTGAGCGATTGGGACGGTTAGATAGGCGTCTGTAAGATCTAGCCGAACCAACCAATCGTTTTCTCTTAAGCATTCTCTTAATAAATGAATTCCCTCCATTTTGAAATGATGGTACACAACAAAGGCATTTAAAGATTTTAGATTTATGACTGGCCTGAACTGATTGTTTTTCTTTTTTACTAAAAATAGATTGCTTAGGTAAAAATCTTGGGGTTGAATAACTGGAAGAATTGCTTTTTTGGAGAAGAGAGTAGAAATTTCTCTCTTGACCAAAAGGGAGTCTTCCTGAGAAAAATGAATGGGATGAGGAAGACAGGTTTGAGTTGGGAGAGATATGAATTCTATGAGAATGCCTGACACAGCCTGTAAGACCCAGGGGTCTGAAGTAATTGAAGCCCAATTTTGAGCAAACAGGGCGAGTCTGCCACTAATTTTTTCTGGGAAAGAAGAGACATGGAGAGGAAGTAATGAACTTACCTGGAGCTTGTCTAGCTCTGGCTCTGGTCCTAAAACCTCTCTGAGTCCAGGGTCGACCTCTTGTCGGGAAGAAGGAAGAGGTAGATGGTTCTGAATAACCTCTTTGAAATTGTGTCTGAAACTGATGTTGGTATTGGGATTGTTGGGGATAGTAGTGAGACCTGGATAAAAAGGATTGGCGGCCAGGAAAGTGGCCTCTGCCTCTCCCGGCCCTGTCAGAAAAACCCTGGTTAGGGTAGAAAATTTTCTTAACAGATGTCTTTACTTTGTTTAAATTAGTGAAAGTATTGACATATTGGCTTAGATCTTTTAAGTATGAGTCTCCAAACAAAAGACCCTTGTTGTCTGAAGCGATATTGCTTGAGGAGAAATCAGAAATTTTAGGGTCTATTTTCCTCAAGATGTTACGTCTTCTTTCTCCGGACATTGCACAATTAGTATTTCCAATAAAACAGAGAAGTCTTTGGACCCACTCTCTGACTACATAGGGGTCCAAAGGACAATTTTCAGCTACACCTTGCTCAGATAATTCAAATAGTTTAATGAGTGGCCCAACAGAATCTAAAAGTTTATCCTGGCAAATTTTCCAGGATCTATCCACTCCTTTTTTCAATTTATAACCTGGGGTGCCGATAAATTTTAAAATTTTAGGGTCAACCTCAGGAGTGATAGAAGCATTTTTAGGTAACAGGGGACGAGGACATTCAGCTTTCATTTTCTTACGGGTTTGTTTTTTCAGGGGTTTGCGTAATTGATGGTCAATAAATTTGGCTAAATCAATGGAGGGACACCAATCGGCGGACCGGGGATGGTGTAATTCATCTGGTTTAAACCTAGGATTGCCCAAGCAATCTATAAAGTCCTCCTCGTCTTCACTGTAATCATAAGATTTTTTGGCTTTCTTTTTCAGTTTTTTGGCTGCAGGGGAGCCATCAGAATTATCTGATTCATTGAAATTGTCTGAATTAATGTCAGTATATTCATCACCATCTGAATCCTCAGATTCTGAAGATGGATTATCAGCAATGTTTTTTGTTTTAAATTTCAGTTTTTTGCATACATAGGTATCCCCCGTTTGGTTACCCTCAGGGTGCAGAGTTCTACTGACAGCGGTTTTTCTTCCTTTGCTGTGAAGAATATTAGACTCAGCTAAAAGCTGACATGACTTTTCAATACGTTTTTTGCTTGCTTTATAGGCAATAGATGGGTTCTTTCTTTTTAAGATATTTTTCTTTGTTTCTCTCCCATCAAAGAGGTCATTTTGTTAAATAAATTATCCATAGAGGAATCTATCATAGACTGCACTGTATGTAAAGTTAAGGGAGGTGATTTAGTTTGTGTTTCAGACATTGCTTATAAAATGTTTTGACAGGTAGCAATGTAAAAGAAAATATTAAAATATTTTAATAAATCAAAATCTCCCTTAAGAAATAATTATATATATATATATATATATATATATATATATATATATATATATATATATATATATATATATATATATATATATATACTAATATTAGCTTAATTAATAAAGAATTTAACCCAAAAATTTTTTATATAACACCTCTGAGGTAAACTTGCAAACTAAGCTTGAAAAACGTTTGCTAAATAATTATGTTAAACAATTTCACTGTAATATATATAAGATGCCAGAAGATGGCAATAAAGGGCTGTAAAAAAACTTTTAAGCTTGCAATATGATAACCGAGTGTAACCGCAACAAAGTTACCACCCGGTTTGAGAAACTTTGGCTGACTGAGGGGATAGAACTATCGCGTCAGCGATAATGGGTGGGAAGAAGGGGACGGCCCACAAAATGGCGGCCGAACGGACAAAACCAAGCAGGAGAGGGGAAAGGATTAAATAGGTAAGACTAGCAGCAAACGCTTATAAAGTCAGGAAACGAGCATAGCGAAGTACAAGGATGGAAAAAGGGGAAAGATTAAAACGAAAATGAGGCCATACAATAAAAAACAAAAATAAGCAAAAAACCAAATAAATGAAAAAACGGAGAATAATAAATGTGACATGGGAAAACGGAGCAAATTAATAACTGTCAGAATAAGGCTAAAATAAGAATAACATATATATAAAAGCAATAACAATAATTAAAAAAATGTATTTTAAGACTGCACCACTTATCTGAATTTGAGCAGCAAAAGAAAGAGGAAGAGTGTTAGCTGGGTTCTCAGTTTATAGACTATTCTCTGTGCTGATTGGCTGTTTTTTCTCTCATTATAATAAGCTTCTGTTAGCTGCTTATATTATGTATTATGTTATATTTATCTTATCAATCTTATCGTTCTTTAAAAGGCTGCATTGAGTAGTAAAGAAAGAGTAATGCAAAAAATAGGAGTCTCTGGTCTTGTAATAAAATCTGAACAAACATATACATTCAAATCCCAAGAAAAATGTGGTTGGTGTTGTTACCTTTAAGTCTACTATAACCAAGAGAACAATGGGTTAAATATAGGGATATAAATAAGGGAGGATCAGCAAGGACTAACTATCTTGACAAAGGCTCTATGGGAGCCGATACGCGTTGATACTGTCTGGAGCTGCCTGAATACAGGACCGGATTAATAAGGTCTGGATTGATAAAATAAAGAAAAAGAAAGAAGAAAGAAGCCATTAATCCACCTTCAAGCCTCCCATAACCGTGAAACCAAAACAACAAGAAGTGTTGCATACGGATGCTAAACATGAGTGTGCAGGTGGAGCGGTAGGAGGAATCAAAGAAGTGCGCGCACCAATGGACGAGACAACATATCAGTGGATGAAGTGGAAGTTTGCAGCAGAGGAAGGAGGTTTAAATTGAATCGATTCCCCTACTCTGTTACTTCTGAAAAACAGCTAGCGTGGCTAGATACCGGAGACCATATTAACAAGGAACTAAGTTGAAAATACCTTTAATACCTTTAAAACCTGCATTACCATCTACTTGAAAAAAAACATTTTTGCATCTAAAGCAACAAATCTAAAACAAAAAATCCAGCTATAGTTGGGTCAAAGAAACTGGCAATTACGTTGCTGAGTTAATGAATGCACCAAACCATTGGGACTTTTAATAAATGTGATATTGTATCTTTTCCATATGAATTCATAAGAAACTAATGGCTAGATTACGAGTTTTGCATTAAGCTGAAAAAGCAGCGTTAACAGGTCCTAACGCTGCTTTTTCACTACCGCTGCTATTACAAGTCTTGCAGGTATAGGTGTACCGCACACTTGTTTGGCCTTACCGCAAACCGACTTATGTAAACTTAGTAAACCCTTTTTTCTATGGGACTTCCATAGCGCCGGAATTACGAGTCTGTCCTGGGAGGTCAAATAGTGAGCGGTACAGCCTCTACCGACAAGATTCGTAACGCATTCTAAAGTCAGTAGTTATGAGTTTTACACTTCAACGCTGTAGCATAAAACTCATAACTAAAGTGCTAAAAAGTACACTAACACCCATAAACTACCTATTAACCCCTAAACCGAGGCCCTCCCGCATCGCAAACACTATAATAAAAATTTTAACCCCTAATCTGCCGCTCCGGACATCGCCGCCACTATAATAAACATATTAACCCCTAAACCGCCGCACTCCTGCCTCGCAAACACTAGTTAAATATTATTAACCCTAATCTGCCACCCCTAACATCGCCGCCACCTACATTAAACTTATTAACCCCTAATCTGCCGGCCCAAAACCCTAACCCAAAAAATAAACCCACCCAATACACCCTTAAAAAAATCCTAACACTAACCCCTGAAGATTCACTTACTGGGAGAAGTCTTCATCCAAGCGGCAAGATATCCTCAACGAAGCCGGCAGAAGTGGTCCTCCAGACGGGCAGAAGTAGTCCTCCAGATGGGCAGAAGTCTTCATCCAGACGGTATCTTCTATCTTCAAGACATGAATATGACATGAAAGTCTTCTTGCTGAATGAATATCTCTTTACATGATGTCATCCAAGATGGCATCCCTTAGATTCTGATTGGCTGATAGAATTCTATCAGCCAATCGGAATTAAGGTAGAAAAAATCCTATTGGCTGATTGGAACAGCCAAGAGAATGCAAGCTCAATCCTATTGGCTGATCCAATCAGCTAATAGGATTGAAGTTCAATCTTATTGGCTGATCCAATCAGCCAATAGGATTTATTCTACCTTAATTCCGATTGGCTGAAAACATCTTGCCGCTTGAGACTTCTCCTGGTAAGT
Organism: Bombina bombina; assembly: GCF_027579735.1. Classification (NCBI taxonomy): domain Eukaryota; kingdom Metazoa; phylum Chordata; class Amphibia; order Anura; family Bombinatoridae; genus Bombina; species Bombina bombina. The sequence goes on along the minus strand of NC_069502.1, from coordinate 1,074,485,467 downwards.
GAATCTTCGGGGGTTAGTGTTTAGGGTTTTTTTTTAAGGGTGTATTGGGTGGGTTTATTTTTTAGGTCAGGGTTTTGGGCCTGCAATAGAGCTAAATGCCCCTTTAAGGGCAATGCCCATCCAAATGCCCTTTTCAGGGCAATGGGGAGCTTAGGTTTTTTTAGTTAGTATTTTATTTGGGGGTTTGGTTGTGTGGGTGGTGTTTTTTTTTAGGTAATTTATTTAATTGTAGTGTAGTAATAGGTGTTTTAAAAACAAACAAAAAACATAGTGCTGAAAAGGCAACCAGGAATCAAACAGTATAGGATAAATATAATGCTTAATATATAAGAAGAAGCACAAATGGATATTAGTAGATAACACTATTAGCCTTTAAAAATGTATGTATAAAAATATATATGAATTAAAAAATCTCCATGAATTAGAATAGGGCAAACAGAGTCATAGTCACCAATGTGGTATAATGCAGTGGTTCTCAACCTAAGTGACCTCAAGGCCCGGTAAGGTTTAGCCAGACCGGTCCAGGGCCCGGTAAGCATCGGGGTTGCAGTAGGTTTGGAAGAAATATCTATATATATATATATATATATATATATACTGTATATCTATATACTGTATATCTATATATATATATATATATACACACACACACACACACAGTCTCTTTCTCTCCTCCCCTCTCTCTTTCTCTCTCTCCTCCCCTCTCTCTCTCTCTCTCTCTCTCCCCTCTCTCTTTCTCTCTCTCTCCCCCCTCTCTCTTTCTCTCTCTCTCCTCCCCTCTCTCTTTCTCTCTCCTCCCCTCTCTCTTTCTCTCCTCCCCTCTCTCTTTCTCTCTCCTCCCCTCTCTCTTTCTCTCTCTCCTCCCCTTTCTCTTTCTCTCTCTCCTCCCCTCTCTCTTTCTCTCTCTCCTCCCCTCTCTCTTTCTCTCTCTCCTCCCCTCTCTCTTTCTCTCTCTCTCTTCCCCCCTCTCTTTCTCTCTCTCCTCCCCCCTCTCCTTCTCTCTCTCCGCCCCCCTCTATCTCTCTCTCCCCCCTCTCTTTCTCTCTCCTCCCCCTCTCTTTCTCTCTCTCTCCTCCCCTCTCTCTTTCTCTCTCTCCTCCCCCTCTCTTTCTCTCTCTCCTCCCCCCTCTCTTTCTCTCTCTCCACCCCTCTCTTTCTCTCTCTCCTCCCCCCTCTCTTTCTCTCTCTCCTCCTCCCTCTCTTTCTCTCTCTCCTCCCTCTCTTTCTCTCTCTCCTCCCTCTTTCTCTCTCCTCCCCTCTCTCTTTCTCTCTCTCCTCCCCCTCTCTCTTTCTCTCTCCTCCCCTCTCTCTTTCTCTCTCTCCTCCCCTCTCTCTTTCTCTCTCTCCTCCCCTCTCTCTTTCTCTCTCTCCTCCCCTCTCTCTTTCTCTCTCTCCTCCCCTCTCTCTTTCTCTCTCTCCTCCCCCTCTCTTTCTCTCTCTCCTCCCCCTCTCCTTCTCTCTCTCTCCTCCCCCCTCTTTCTCTCTCTCCCCCCTCTTTCTCTCCCCCCATTTCTTTCTCTCTCTCTCCTCCCCTCTCTCTTTCTCTCTCTCCTCCCCCCTCTCTTTCTCTCTCTCTCCTCCCCCTCTCTTTCTCTCTCCCCCCCTCTCTTTCTCTCTCTCCTCCCCCTCTCTTTCTCTCTCTCCTCCTCCCTCTCTTTCTCTCTCTCCTCCCTCTCTTTCTCTCTCTCCTCCCCCTCTCTTTCTCTCTCTCCTCCTCCCTCTCTTTCTCTCTCTCCTCCCTCTCTTTCTCTCTCCTCCCTCTCTCTCCTCCCTCTTTCTCTCTCTCTCTCTCCTCCCTCTTTCTCTCTCTCCTCCCTCTTTCTCTCTCTCCTCCCTCTCTCTCTCTCCCCTCCCTCTTTTACAGTGGATTAAATATGTAATAATTAATTGGTGTCAGTGGGATTCATATTAATATCCCACTGACACCAATGAATTATAAAATTAACCCACTACAAACCATTTATATATATATATATATATATATATATATATATATATATATATATATATATATATATATATATATATATATTATATATGAATTCCACTGACACCACTGAATTATCATATAATTATAATATATATATATATATATATATATATATATTACAGTGGGTTAATTATATGATAATTCATTGGTGTCAGTGGGATCCATATATATATATATACACATTGGTGTCAGGTTGATTATACATACACATTGGTGTCCAGTGGCCACCCTAAATATATACATTGGTGTCAGTGGCCGTAATTATGTAATTGGTGTCAGTGGGCTTACTTACCTGTGAGCCGATGCTTCACACTCTGCACGCCGCCCGCCACTTCTACCCGGTCACAGTGCGCCCGCCCGCCGCTACATGCTCACAGTGCGCAAACTGACATGCGCAGTGGCACTCTGACAGGCCCGTCCAAAATTTCGGAGATGTGTAAAGGTGGGCCTGTCAGAGCAAGTATGTATCTCTATGTTAAAGCCCTCTGCCTGTCTTTTTTTTTTTCTTACACCTGAGACCTCATATCGTTGAACCTGTATAACGTTTTTGTGCAATTATATTTTTGAATAATTTTTATTAGATAGTGTTATTATAAGTGTAACTGCACTATTTTTTATATGTTAGTTACACTTTTTTATTTTGCAAAACAGTTAACTAGAGCTCTGAGGGCTACACCCAATGTGCTCAAATACCCGCGATAAACCCCTTTTCACTTGCGTGGAACTGTTAGTGCAAGACTCATAATCTGGCCCATTATAGGCCAAATTATACAATGTCATACTTATTGCCATAGTCAGAGGCGTGTTAACGCATAGGCCGACAAGGCCGGTGGTTCTGCGGCAGGTTTTGGGGGGCGGCACTTGGCCGCTACTGCACTGAATATGTGGGGTCATTAAAAAAAAATTTTTACAATTTTCACAAGTCATATTATTTTACATTTAAAAAAAATGTTTTTTTTTTGCCCGGGAACTTTTCTGAGGGGCGGGGCAGTTGCACGCTCAAATGTGCAGTACTTTGAAGAGCTGGAGTTATGAGCGGTAACTCTGCGAGTGTTCTGTCTGTGGATACAGAGAGACAGTCACGGCACAGTCAGTTATGAAGTGGAAGTTAGAACGGAAGGAAGCACCCACTGGTTGCATTGATCAGGATCTCCGATCTGTGCACTGCACAAATAACACGTGCTGTCTGCATATACAGCTCGCTCATTGTTGCTATAAGACCTGTATTTACTAGAGTGGTATATTGGTATGTAAAATAGTGCTGCTGCTTTTATTTACACCCTCAGCCAGTTGTGGGATTTAGACAAGCATACTGTGTATGACGAATGTGAGATGTTATTGTGTTTTTATTTGCTCAATTATCTTTATAACGCATGACTCAAGAAATTCCCTATTTACTATTATATTATTTACATTTTCCCCAAGTGTAGTACACATGTACTTTGCATGTATCACATATGTTAGAACTTAGATTGCTCATTTCTATTAAGATTATACGTTGGTTGATTAAATTAACCTCTTGATGGCTATAGTCGATGTGTTGGTGCACACTCAGTGAAGGAGCCTGCTGTGCTGTGCAGTTGTTTCTTTACATTCCTCTCCCGGGCTCCCCGCATGTCTCTTCTTATCCTGCCGCTGCCTGCTGGTATTTGCCAGCCACATAATTCATTGTTGTGTGCTTTTTTTACGGCATGGCCACCACCCCACCGCTATCTAACTAATAATAAATCAAGTGCTGCAGAGACACTGGCAGCTGTAATTTACATTCTCCCTGCTACAGGAACTTAATCCTACAAGCTCTACACATAAAACAACATGCAGAGCTTTTAGGGTTAAGTTCACTGAGCAAAGAGTATAAATTGCAGCTGCATAATTTTAAGCTAAGTCCTAATAATTTTAAGCTAAGTCCTGGTGAACATTTCCTATAAAAGTCACAATACCCTGACCAAAAAATATTGTGGCCGAAAAACAGCCTAAAACCTAGTGGGGAGAGGGGGTGGGGGGGGTGGGGTCAGCAGAATTTTGAGTGCCTAGGGCAGCACAAAACCTAAATATGCCACTGGCCATAGTTGACTCCTTCCGTACATTAAGGGCTAGATTATGAGTGGTTCGCTATTTATCGCTCCCGCTCTTAACCGCGTTAATGTATTTGCCAGTAGACTTTAATGCAGCGCAAGAAATTGAAAAAAACCTAACACCAAACATGTTGCACAAACCAAATTGTGTTTAACCAAGAGCGCTAATGCTACATTGTTCTTTACATAGAAGAGTATGTTCTATTGATTCGTAAATAAATATTTATTGATTTGATTATAGATATCTATAGATATATACAGATAGTTATAGGAATATCTATTTAGAAATACTTAGAACCTATTCCATTATGTGAAGAACATTGGAATTTCAAATATTTAAAGAAAATACACATTTAAACACCTTATTAAATATGAATATTGCATAAATATGATTTTACATGTTTTCCGCTACTTGCAAAAAAATTATAATTTTTTATTAGATAGTGTTATTATGAGTAGAACTGTACTTTGTTATTTTTGATGTGTTTCTGCAACTTTTTATTCCAGAGCTCTGAAGCTGTGCTATCCCAATGCACATTAAATTCAATTGTGCTTGACCGACTGCCTTTACTTTCAACTTGTAATACGCACTCCACTTCCGGCGCACGTAAACACCTGCAATAAACCCTTTTTCACTTGCGCTCAACAGTTAGAGCACCACTCATAATCTAGCCCTCAATGTGGCATAAAATGCTTTAGATTTGAAAATCAGCCTTTATCTAACAAACATAAAAACCCATTAATACTAAAAAGGTAAAGTATTGTTTTTCTCCTGCAATGGAAAGGAAAGTGATCTGCTAAATGACTTCAGCCATAGGCAAAGAAAAACTAAGAGGCCTTTGTTGAAGTATGGTACTTGCAAACATTAATTCAATAAATTGACCTTTACGTATTTCTGTTTTTTAAAGGCAAGCATTGACCTGGGAGGTGACTCATAGCATTTTAATTATTTTATATATATATATATATATATATATATATATATATATATATATATATATATATATATATATATATATCTATACACACAGCTGTCTGACTCTTAACAAGCGTGGTACTATTAGCTCAAAATTCTTGCTTACACCTGAATATGAAAAACATTTCCCCACCACTGTTCAGGTGAAGTAAAACATTACTACAGTATGCACTTTGTATAGCAGGATTAATATGTGTATTTGTAAGTAAAACATTTTATATGCAAAAGGGAAATCAAACTTGATTTGGAAAAAACATAATTTATGCTTACCTGATAAATTTATTTCTCTTGTAGTGTAGTGAGTCCACGGGTCATCCATTACTTATGGGATTATATCTCCTTCCCAACAGGAAGTTGCAAGAGGATCACCCAAGCAGAGCTGCTATATAGCCCCTCCCCTCACATCTCATATCCAGTCATTCGACCGAAACAAGACGAGAAAGGAGAAACCATAGGGTGCAGTGGTGACTGGAGTTTAATTAAAATTTAAACCTGCCTTAAAGACAGGGCGGGCCGTGGACTGACTACACTACAAGAGAAATAAATTTATCAGGTAAGCATAAATTATGTTTTCTCTTGTTAAGTGTAGTCAGTCCACGGGTCATCCATTACTTATGGGATACCAATACCAAAGCAAAAAGTACACGGATGATGAGAGGGACAAGGCAGGAACTTTAAACGGAAGGAACCACTGCCTGAAGAACCTTTCTCCCAAAAATAGCCTCCGAAGAAGCAAAAGTGTCAAATTTGTAAAATTTTGAAAAAGTGTGAAGTGAAGACCAAGTTGCAGCCTTGCAAATCTGTTCAACAGAGGCCTCATTCTTAAAGGCCCAGGTGGAAGCCACAGCTCGAGTGGAATGAGCTGTAATTCTTTCAGGAGGCTGCTGTCCAGCAGTCTCATAGGCTAAACGTATTATGCTACGAAGCCAAAAAGAGAGAGAGGTAGCCGAAGCCTTTTGACCTCTCCTCTGTCCAGAGTAAACGACAAACAGAGAAGAAGTTTGACGAAAATCCTTAGTTGCCTGCAAATAGAACTTCAGGGCACGGACTACGTCCAGATTATGCAAAAGTCGTTCCTTCTTTGAAGAAGGGTTAGGACACAAAGATGGAACAACAATCTCTTGATTGATATTCCTGTTAGAAACTACCTTAGGTAAGAACCCAGGTTTAGTACGCAGAACTACCTTGTCTGAATGAAAAATTAGATAAGGAGAATCACAATGTAAGGCAGATAACTCAGAGACTCTTCGAGCCGAGGAAATAGCCATCAAAAACAGAACTTTCCAAGATAACAGCTTGATATCAATGGAATGAAGGGGTTCAAATGGAACACCTTGCAAAACGTTAAGAACTAAGTTTAAGCTCCACGGAGGAGCAACAGTCTTAAACACAGGCTTTATCCTAGCCAAAGCCTGACAAAAAGCCTGAACATCTGGAACTTCTGCCAGACGTTTGTGTAGAAGAATAGACAGAGCCGAAATCTGTCCCTTTAACAAACTAGCAGATAAGCCCTTTTCTAAACCCTCTTGTAGAAAAGACAATATCCTAGGAATCCTAACCTTACTCCATGAGTAACTCTTGGATTCGCACCAATATAAACATTTACGCCATATCTTATGGTAAATTTTTCTGGTAACAGGTTTCCGAGCCTGTATTAAAGTATCAATAACCGACTCCGAGAAGCCACGCTTTGATAGAATCAAGCGTTCAATCTCCATGCAGTCAGTCTCAGAGAAATTAGATTTGGATGGTTGAAAGGACCCTGAATTAGAAGGTCCTGCCTCAGAGGCAGAGACCATGGTGGACAGGACGACATGTCCACTAGGTCTGCATACCAGGTCCTGCGTGGCCACGCAGGCGCTACCAAAATCACCAATGCTCTCTCCTGTTTGATCTTGGCAATCAGTCGAGGCAGCATCGGGAATGGTGGAAACACATAAGCCATGTTGAAGACCCAAGGGGCTGTCAGAGCATCTATCAGCGCCGCTCCCGGGTCCCTGGATCTGGATCCGTAACAAGGAAGCTTGGCGTTCTGGCGAGACGCCATGAGATCCAGATCTGGTTTGCCCCAACGATGAATCAGTTGAGCGAAGACCTCCGGATGAAGTTCCCACTCCCCCGGATGAAAAGTCTGGCGACTTAGAAAATCCGCCTCCCAGTTCTCCACGCCTGGGATGTAGATCGCTGACAGGTGGCAAGAGTGAGACTCTGCCCAGCGAATTATCTTTGAGACTTCCAACATCGCTAGGGAACTCCTGGTTCCCCCTTGATGGTTGATGTAAGCCACAGTCGTGATGTTGTCCGACTGAAATCTGATGAACCTCAGAGTTGCTAACTGAGGCCAAGCTAGAAGAGCATTGAATATTGCTCTTAACTCCAGAATATTTATTGGGAGGAGTTTCTCCTCCTGAGTCCATGATCCCTGAGCCTTCAGGGAATTCCAGACTGCGCCCCAACCTAGAAGGCTGGCGTCTGTTGTTACAATCGTCCAATCTGGCCTGCGAAAGGTCATCCCCTTGGACAGATGGGGCCGAGAAAGCCACCATAGAAGAGAATCTCTGGTCTCTTGATCCAGATTTAGTAGAGGGGACAAATCTGAGTAATCCCCATTCCACTGACTGAGCATGCACAATTGCAGTGGTCTGAGATGCAGGCGCGCAAATGGTACTATGTCCATTGCCGCAACCATTAAGTCGAAAACTTCCATGCACTGAGCTACTGACGGGTGTGGAATGGAATGAAGGGCACGGCAAGTATTTTGAAACTTTAATAGCCTGGACTCCGTCAGGTAAATTTTCATCTCTATAGAATCTATAAGAGTCCCTAGGAAGGGAACCCTTGTGAGTGGTAATAGAGAACTCTTTTCCACGTTCACCTTCCACCCATGCGACCTCAGAAATGCCAGAACTATCTCTGTGTGAGACTTGGCAATTTGAAAACTTGACGCTTGTATCAGAATGTCGTCTAGGTACGGAGCCACCGCTATACCTCGCAGTCTTAGTACCGCCAGAAGAGAGCCCAGAACCTTTGTAAAGATTCTCTGGGCCGTAGCTAACCCGAAGGGAAGAGCTACAAACTGGTAATGCCTGTCTAGAAAGGCAAATCTTAGGTACCGATAATGATCTTTGTGAATCGGTATGTGAAGGTAGGCATCCTTTAAGTCCACTGTGGTCATGTATTGACCCTCTTGGATAATGGGTAGGATGGTTCGAATAGTTTCCATTTTGAATGATGGAACTCTTAGGAATTTGTTTAAGATCTTTAGGTCCAAGATTGGTCTGAAGGTTCCCTCTTTCTTGGGGACCACAAACAGATTTGAGTAAAATCCTTGCCCTTGTTCCATCCGCGGAACTGGGTGGATAACCCCCATTAATAAGAGGTCTTGTACACAGCGTAGAAACGCCTCTTTCTTTATTTGGTTTGCTGATAACCTTGAAAGATGAAATCTCCCTTGTGGAGGAGAAGCTTTGAAGTCCAGAAGGTATCCCTGAGATATGATCTCCAACGCCCAGGGATCCTGGACATCTCTTGCCCAAGCCTGGGCGAAGAAAGATAGTCTGCCCCCCACTAGATCCGTTTCCGGATAGGGGGCCCTCTCTTCATGCTGTCTTAGGGGCAGAAGCAGGTTTTCTGCCCTGCTTGCCCTTGTTCCAGGACTGGTTAGCTTTCCAGCCCTGTCTGTAACGAGCAACAGTTCCTTCCTGTTTTGGAGCGGAGGAAGTTGATGCTGCTCCTGCCTTGAATGAATGAAGCTCTCCGTCCTCATGTTCTGCAAATTGTGACGCAGTATCAGACATGGCTCTCCCATCATCAGCGTGCTCTGTCCTTAACCCCGAGCAATCGCGCTTGCCTCTTAATTCTGGCAATTTAGATAATACCTCGGTCATAACAGTAGCCATGTCTTGCAAAGTGATTTGTATGGGCCTCTCTGATGTACTTGGCGCCACAATATCACGCACCTCCTGAGCGGGAGGCGAAGGTACTGACACGTGAGGAGAGTTAGTCGGCATAACTTCCCCCTCGTTGTCTGGTGATAATTTCTTTACATGTAAAGATTGACTTTTATTTAAAGTGACATCAATGCATTTAGTACACAAATTTCTATGGGGCTCCACATTGGCCTTCAAACATAGTGAACAAGCAGATTCATCTGTGTCAGACATGTTTAAACAGACTAGCAATGAGACTAGCAAGCTTGGAAAATACTTTCAAATAAATTTACAAGCAATATAAAAAACGCTACTGCGCCTTTAAGAAGCACAAAAAGCTGTCACAGTTGAAATAACAATGAACCAAATCAGTTATAGCAACCAAAATTTCACAGTAAATGTATTAAATTAGCAAAGGATTGCACCCACCAGCAAATGGATGATTAACCCCTTAATACCCAAAAACGGATATCAATTTAACAAATAACGTTTTTATCACAGTCAAACACACTGTCACAGGTCTGCTGTGACTGATTACCTCCCTCAAAATGAATTTTGAAGACCCCTGAGCTCTCTAGGGACGTCCTGGATCATGGAGGATGAAGTAGGAAGACTGTGACTGAATTTTTACTGCGCAAAAAAAGCGCTAAAATAGGCCCCTACCACTCATATTACAACAGTGGGAAATCTCAGTTAACTGTTTCTATGCAGAAATAAACGTTAGCCATGTGGAAAAATCATGCCCCAATAAGTTTTATCACCAAGTACCTCACAAAAAACGATTAACATGCCAGTAAACGTTTTGAACATTAAAAGATTATGAAGTTTTATTAATAAGCCTGCTACCAGTCGCTTTTACTGCAGTTAAGGCTCAAACATTACTTCAGCATTAACAGTATTTTCTTAGACAAATTCCATTCCCTAGAAAAATACTTCAGTGCACGTACACTCATCAGCCTAATACCAGTCGCTACCACTGCATTCAAGGCTGTACTTACATTACATTGGTAACAGCAGTATTTTCTAGTCAATTCCATTCCTTAGAAAAATAATTTACTGCACATACCTCGTTTGCAGGGGGGACCCGCATGCTATTCCCCTTTCTGAAGTTACCTCACTCCTCAGAATGTGCGAGAAACAGCCAGTGGATCTTAGTTACTTCTGCTAAGATCATAGAAAACGCAGGCAGATTCTTCTTCTAATACTGCCTGAGAACAAACAGCACACTCCGGTGCCATTTAAAATAACAAACTTTTGATTGAAGACATAAACTAAGTTTAAAAAACACCACAGACCTCTCACAACGACCTATCTATGTTGAGTTGCAAGAGAATGACTGGATATGACATGTGAGGGGAGGGGCTATATAGCAGCTCTGCTTGGGTGATCCTCTTGCAACTTCCTGTTGGGAAGGAGATATAATCCCATAAGTAATGGATGACCCGTGGACTGACTACACTTAACAAGAGAAAGGAAGTTTATCTCTGTGTACCACTGGTCAGTGGCTCAACTACAACAGTTCTATTAGTGGATAGTTATAATTCCCTGTAGAAATGTGTTTAAGTTTTCAGCGTATGACCCAATCTTTTAGTGCTGTCCAGTTTAAAAACAAAGGGGGATGTAGATGGTGACTACTTAGCAAACAAATATTGGTGACACACACACAACTAAGGATAGACACAAACACACATGTAGGTACACAGCCGCGGATAGACAGACCAATACACACACACAGCACCGTGGATAAACAGACACACACACACATACAGCACCATGGATTCTACAGACACACACACACAGCCATGGATAGACAGACACACAGCCATAGATACACAGACTCACAGAGCCATGGATAGAAAGACACACACACAGACATGGATAGACACACACACAAAGACATAGATAGATACTGACACACAGATATGAACAGACAGACAAGCGCACATGCAGCCATAGATAGACACACAGCCAAAGATAGACACACACAGAGACATACAGTCAAGGATAGACAGACACAGCCACACACATACTACAATGGATACACAGACAGACACAAAAAAACACAGCCATGCATAGACACACACACAGGCAAGAATAGATTGAAAGGCAGAAACACAGACAGGTAAGGATAGAGAGCCATACATAGAGTTAATAAAGACTTTTAATTAACTGCTTTAATCATTTTCACTGGAATGTCATTCAATACAGATTGCTGTAAAATCACCATCTACCTTGGCAGATCACATATAGCAGTAAGTGTGGGATAACCCTTCCACATAACCTACAACCCAGAAACAGACAAACCATTTATCTAGAGATACTAGTAAGGATGCAACTACTGAAAATAGTTTTTCCCTTAATGTGTTTGCAATTACTTTTTTTACCAGCTGCAGAGTATAACATGTATGAGAATTTGCTTTTTAAGGTTTATTTGTGAATATTAAATTACTGATAAAAATGGGTTCATTTTGTAGGTATAATCAGATCTAATTACTTTATCACATTGTGTACATAAACATGCTTCTTTATCTTATATCTGTCCATAAACCAAAAAACAATCGCCTAGAATACGAGTTTTGTCGGTAAGGCTGTGCTGTGCTAATGCACAGTTTTCCCTCTCCGCTCACCACAGACAACGCTGGTATTACGGGCTTTTAGAAACCCGGTGTTAGCCGCAAAAAAGTGAGCGTAGAGCAAAATTTAGCTCTACATCTCACCTCAATACCAGTGCTGCTTACGTTAGCGGTAAGCAGTTAAAATGTGCTCGTGCATGATTTCCCCATAGGAATTAATGGGGCAGAGCCAGCTGAAAAAAAAACTTACACCTTCAAAAAAGCAGCGTAAAGCTCCTAATGCAGCCCCATTGATTCCTATGGGGAAACACAGAGGCCTAGATTTTAGAGTTTGGCGTTAGCCGTCAAAACCAGCGTTAGAGGCTCCTAACACTGATTTTGGGCTACCGCTGGTATTTAGAGTCGTGTAGGTAAGGGTCTAACGCTCACTTTCCAGCCGCGACTTTTCCATACCGCAGATCCCCCTATGCCATTTGCATATCGTATCTTTTCAATGGGATCTTTCTAACGCTGGTATTTAGAGTCGTGGCTGAAGTGAGCGTTAGAAATCTAACAATAAAACTCCAGCCGCAGCAAAAAGTCAGGAGTTAAGAGCTTTCTGGGCTAACGCCGGTTCATAAAGCTCTTAACTACTGTGCTCTAAAGTACACTAACACCCATAAACTACTTATGTACCCCTAAACCGAGGTCCCCCCACATCGCCGCCACTCTATTAAAATTTTTTAACCCCTAATCTGCCGACCGCACACCGCCGCCACCTACGTTATCCCTATGTACCCCTAATCTGCTGCCCCTAACACCGCCGACCCCTATATTATATTTATTAACCCCTAATCTGCCGCCCCCAACGTCGCCTCCACCTACCTACACTTATTAATCCCTAATCTGCGACCGGACCTCACCGCTACTATAGTAAATGTATTAACCCCTAATCCGCCTCACTCCCGCCTCAATAACCCTATAATAAATAGTATTAACCCCTAATCTTCCCTCCCTAACATCGCCGACACCTAACTTCAAGCATTAACCCCTAATCTGCCGACCGGACCTCACCGCTACTCTAATACATTTTTTAACCCCTAAAGCTAATTCTAACCCTAACCCTAACACCCCCCTAAGTTAAATATAATTTAAATCTAACTAAATAAATGAACTCTTATTAAATAAATTATTCCTATTTAAAGCTAAATACTTACCTGTAAAATAAACCCTAATATAGCTACAATATAACGAATAATTATATTGTAGCTATTTTAGGATTAATATTTATTTTACAGGCAACTTTGTAATTATTTTAACCAGGTACAATAGCTATTAAATAGTTAATAAAAACATACAATACCCCCCCAACATTACAACCCACCAGCCACATACCCCTAATCTAACCCAAACCCCCCTTAAAATAACCTAACACTAATCCCCTGAAGATCATCCTACCTTTAGTCGTCTTCACTCAGCCGAGCCACCGATGGAACTGAAGAGGAGATCCGGAGTGGCAGAAGTGATCCTCCAAGTGGCGCTGAAGAAATCTTCCATCCGATGAAGTGATCCTCCAGGCGGCGCTGAAGAAGTCTTCCATCCGGGCGATGTCATCTTCCAAGCGGCGCTGAAGAAGTCTTCTATCCGGGCGATGTCATCTTCCAAGCGGGGTCTTCAATCTTCTTTCTTCAGGATCGATCTTCATCCCGCCGACGTGGAACATCCTTCTTTCCCGACGGACTACCAATGAATGAAGGCTCCTTTAAGGGATGTCATCCAAGATGGCGTCCCTTCAATTCCGATTGGCTGATAGGATTCTATCAGCCAATCAGAATTAAGGTAGGAAAAATCTTATTGGCTGATTAAATCAGCCAATCAGATTGAGCTCGCATTCTATTGGCTGTTCCGATCAGCCAATAGAATGCGAGCTCAATCTGATTGGCTGATTGGATCAGCCAATCAGATTGAACTTGAATCTGATTGGCTGATTCCATCAGCCAATCAGATTTTTCCTAACTTAATTCCGATTGGCTGATACAATCCTATCAGCCAATCGGAATTCGAGGGACGCCATCTTGGATGACGTCCCTTAAAGGAACCATCATTCGTCGGGAAGTCGTTGGTGAAGATGGATGTTCCGCGTTGGCGGGATGAACATGGATCCGGAAGAAAGAAGATTGAAGATGCCGCTTGATAGAAGACTTCAGCCGGATCATGGACCTCTTCAGCTCCCACTTGGATGAAGACTTCAGTCGGATCATGGACCTCTTCAGCTCCCGCTTGGATGAAGACTTCAGCCGGATCATGGATATCTTCAGCCCCCTGCTTGGGCTTGGATCAAGACATCGGAGGCTCTTCTGGACCGATCGGTGAACCCGGTGTGGTGAAGACAAGGTAGGGAGATCTTCAGGGGCTTAGTGTTAGGTTTATTTAAGGGGGGTTTGGGTTAGATTAGGGGTATGTGGGTGGTGGGTTGTAATGTTGGGGGGGGTATTGTATGTTTTTTTTTTACAGGCAAAAGAGCTGAATTCTTTGGGGCATGCTCCGCAAAAGGCCCTTTTCATATTAGAATAGGGTAGGGAATTTTTTTATTTTGGGGGTCTTTGTTATTTTATTAGGGGGCTTAGAATAGGTGTAATTAGTTTAAAATTGTTGTAATATTTTTCTAATGTTTGTAAATATTTTTTATTTTTTGTAACTTAGTTCTTTTTTATTTTTTGTACTTTAGTTAGTTTATTTAATTGTATTTATTTGTAGGTATTGTATTTAATTAATTTATTGATAGTGTAGTGTTAGGTTTAATTGTAGGTAATTGTAGGTATTTTATTTAATTAATTTATTGATAGTGTAGTGTTAGGTTTAATTGTAACTTAGATTAGGATTTATTTTACAGGTAATTTTGTAATTATTTTAACTAGGTAGCTATTAAATAGTTATTAACTATTTAATAGCTATTGTACCTGGTTAAAATAATTACAAAGTTGCCTGTAAAATAAATATTAATCCTAAAATAGCTACAATATAATTATAATTTATATTGTAGCTATATTAGGGTTTATTTTACAGGTAAGTATTTAGCTTTAAATAGGAATAATTTATTTAATAAGAGTTAATTTATTTCGTTAGATTTAAATTATATTTAACTTAGGGGGGTGTTAGTGTTAGGGTTAGACTTAGCTTTAGGGGTTAAAAAATTTATTAGAGTAGCGGTGAGGTCCGGTCGGCAGATTAGGGGTTAATACTTGAAGTTAGGTGTCGGCGATGTTAGGGAGGGCAGATTAGGGGTTAATACTATTTATTATAGGGTTAGTGAGGCGGATTAGGGGTTAATACATTTATTATAGTAGCGGTGAGGTCCGGTCGGCAGATTAGGGGTTAATTATTGTAGGTAGCTGGCGGCGACGTTGTGGGGGGCAGATTAGGGGTTAATAAATATAATATAGGGGTCGGCGGTGTTATGGGCAGCAGATTAGGGGTACATAGGTATAATGTAGGTTGCGGCGGTGTACGGAGCGGCAGATTAGGGGTTAAAAAAATATGCAGGGGTCAGCGATAGCGGGGGCGGCAGATTAGGGGTTAATAAGTGTAAGTTAAGTGGTGTTTAGACTTTGGGTACATGTTAGAGTGTTAGGTGCAGACTTAGGAAGTGTTTCCCCATAGGAAACAATGGGGCTGCGTTAGGAGCTGAACGCTGCTTTTTTGCAGGTGTTAGGTTTTTTTTTTATCCCAAACTGCCCCATTGTTTCCTATGGGGGAATCGTGCACGAGCACGTTTTTGAAGCTGGCCGCGTCTGTAAGCACCGCTGGTATTGAGAGTTGCAGTGGTGGTAAATTATGCTCTACGCTCCTTTTTTGGAGCCTAACGCAGCCATTCTGTGAACTCTAAATACCAGCGGTATTTAAAAGGTGCGGGGAAAAAAAAGCATGCATTAGCTACGCGGGTCGTTACCGACAAAACTCTAAATCTAGGCGAGAATGAGGCCTAGTTATCAACGTTGTCAACTTACCTGCCTTCGCCGGCCCAATACGCCCATCTAAGCTTGCCTACCATCGCCGCCACGGACCTGCAAAATTTCGCCTAAGTTATTAAAAAATCTGTCAAAAAGCCGCGCACCAAGTACGGGGCGATGAGCAGCGGATTGTGAGAGTTATCACTCATCCGATCTCGCTGCTCTTCGGCTTTTTGACAGCTTTATTGCTAGCCTGTCACTAAGCACCCACACTAACTACACTGTTCTACCCCCTATACCGGCGCCCCCCACAACTAAATAAAGTTATTAACCCCTAAACCGCCACTCCCGGACACCGCCGCCACCTACATTATACCTAGTAACCCCTATCCTGCCCCCCCTATACCGTCGCCACCTATAATAAAGTTATTAACCCCTATCCTGCTGATCCCGGACCTCGCCGCAACTAAATAAATAGTTAAACCCCTAAACCGCCGCTCCCGGACCTCTCCGCAACCTATATTTAACTTATTAACCCCTAATCTGCCCCCCTACACTGTTGCCACCTATAATAAATTTATTAACCCCTATCCTGCCCCCCTACACCGCCGCCACTAAGTATAACACTAACCCTAACACCCCCTAACTTAAATATTAATTAAAAAAATCTAAATAATATTTCTATTATTAACTAAATTAATCCTATTTAAAACTAAATACTTACCTATAAAATATACCCTAATATAGCTACAATATAAATAATAATTATATTGTAGCTATCTTAGGATTTATTTTTATTTTACAGGTAACTTTCAATTTATTTTAACTAGGTACAATAGCTATTAAATAGTTATTAACTTACCTAGCTAAAATAAAGAGAAATTTATCTGTAAAATAAATCCTAACCTAAGTTACAATTACACCTAACACTACACTATACTTTAATAAATTATTTCTATTTAAAACTAAATACTTACCTATAAAATAAACCCTAAGATAGCTACAATGTAATTAATAATTACATTGTAGCTATTTTAGGATTTATATTTATTTTACAGGTAACTTTGTATTTATTTTAGCTAGTTAGAATAGTTATTAAATAGTTATGAACTATTTAATAACTACCTAGCTAAAAAAAATACAAAATTACCTGTAAAATAAATCCTAACCTAAGTCACAATTAAACCTAACACTACACTATCATTACATTAATTAAATAAATTAAATACAAATAACTACAATTAAATGCAATTACATAAACTAACTAAAGTACAAAAAATAAAAAAAGCTAAGTTACAAAAAATAAAAAAATAAGTTACAAACATTTAAAAAATATTACAACAATTTTAAGCTAATTACACCTAATCTAAGCCCCCTAATAAAATAACAAAGCCCCCCAAAATAAAAAATTCCCTACCCTTATTCTAAATTTAAAAAGTTCAAAGCTCTTTTACCTTACCAGCCCTTAAAAGGGCCTTTTGCAGGGCATGCCCCAAAGAATTCAGCTCTTTTGCCTGTAAAAGAAAAATACAACCCCCCCAACATTAAAACCCACCACCCACATACCCCTAATCTAACCCAAACCCCCCTTAAAAAAACCTAACACTACCCCCCTGAAGATCATCCTACCTTGAGTTGTCTTCAGCCAGCCGACCAACCGATGGAACAGAAGAGGAGATCCGGAGCGGCAGAAGTGATCCTCCAAGGGGCACTGAAGAAGTCTTCCATCCGATGAAGTCATCATCCAGGCCGCGCTGAAGAAGTCTTCCATCCGGGCGATGTCATCTTCCAAGCGGTGCTGAAAAAGTCCTCCATCCGGGCGATATCATCTTCCAAGCGGGGTCTTCAATCTTCTTTCTTCAGGATCCATCTTCATCCCGCCGACGCGGAACATCCTTCTTCCCCGACGGACTACTGAAGAATGAAGGCTCCTTTAAGGGACGTCATCCAAGATGGCGTCCCTTCAATTCTGATTGGCTGATAGGATTCTATCAGCCAATCGGAATTAAGGTAGGAAAAATCTGATTTTCTGATTGAATCAGCCAATCAGATTGAAGTTCAATCCGATTGGCTGATCCAATCAGCCAATCAGATTGAGCTCGCATTCTATTGGCTGTTCCGATCAGCCAATAGAATGCAAGCTCAATCTGATTGGCTGATTCAATCAGCCAATCAGATTTTTCCTACCTTAATTCCGATTGGCTGATAGAATCCTATCAGCCAATCGTAATTGAAGGGACGCCATCTTGGATGACGTCCCTTAAAGGAGCCTTCATTCATCGGTAGTCCGTCGGGCAAGAAGGATGTTCTGCGTCGGTGGGATGAAGATGGATCCTGAAGAAAGAAGATTGAAGACCCCGTTTGGAAGATGACATCGCCCGGATGGAAGACTTCTTCAGCGCCACTTGGAAGATGACATGAAGACTTCTGGCCATCTGGAGGACCTCTTCTGTCCGGCTTCGATGAAGACTTCTGCCCGTCTGGAGGACCACTTTGCCCGGCTTCGTTGAGGACTTTGGCCCGGCTGGGTGAAGACTTCTCAAGATAGGGTGATCTTCAAGGGGTTAGTGTTAGGTTTTATTAAGGGGGGATTGGGTGGGTTTTAGAGTAGGGTTGGGTGTGTGGGTGGTGGGATTTAATGTTGGGGGTATTGTACTTTTTTTTACAGGTAATTGAGCTGATTACTTTGGGGCAATGCCCTGCAAAAGGCCCTTTTTATTGCTATTTGTAATTTAGTATAGGGTAGGGCTTTTTATTATTTTGGGATTTTTTTTAATTTTATTATGGGAATTAGATTAGGTGTAATTAGTTTAAAAAACTTGTAATTATTTTATTACTTTCTGTAATTTAGTGGGGGGGTTCGTACTTTAGATAATTTTTTTTAAATTGTATTTAATTGTATTTAGTTTAGGTAATTAATTTAATTATAGTGTAGTGTTAGGTGTAATTGTAACTTAGGTTATGATTTATTTTACAGGTAAATTTGTATTTATTTTAGCTAGGTAGTTATTAAATAGTTAATAACTATTTAATAACTATTCTGCCTAGTTAAAAGAAATGCAAAGTTGCCTGTAAAATAAAAATAAATCCTAAGCTAGCTACAATGTAACTATTAGTGCCTATAAATACACCCCTCACCACACCCACAATTCAGTTTTACAAACTTTGCCTCCTATGGAGGTGGTGAAGTAAGTTTGTGCTAAGATTTCTATGTTGATATGCGCTTCTCAGCATTTTGAAGCCCGATTCCTCTCAGAGTACAGTGAATGTCAGAGCGATGTGAAGGGAGTATGATGTATCACCTATTGAATGCAATGGTTTTCCTTGCGGGAAATCTATTTCATAGGTTCTCTGGTATCGTTCTTAGAGATTCATCTCCTACCTCCCTTTTCCGATCGACGATATACTCTAATATTCCCTTACAAATGTAACAATTATGGCAGCACGTAATATAATACTGAGAAACTGGAGGGCTGCTGTAGCTCCAACTTTAAAAGAACTAATAAATAGCATGAATACACAGATGACCACCGAACTACTCGATATTAAGCCCTGCACTGAAAATAGAGTTAAGGTTTTCTTTTTTAAATGGTTAAATATAATTAGGGAATGGCCACTTACGACACAAATTCAATTTATCCTCTCTGTACAAAATGCCCCTGAATTTATTTTACTCATATTAAAAAATATTCTCCCGCAACAGGGGGGGGCTGGTGCGACCCTAGTAACGTTTATTAAGATTGGGGGGGGTGCGAGGAGGGGGGGTTGTGTTTTTTTTTCTCTTTGTGTGGGGGTGGCTTCGTATTTGGTGATTAACTCTAGTAAACAACTCCAAAGGGTGTGTTTTTTTTTTGTTTTTGTTTTTTGTTTTTTTAATATTAAGGAGTGCAGCTAAAAGATATTAAGGGTGACCCATAGAGGTTTATAGGCCATAGATAAGGCTGTTATGATGTCAGATAAAAATGATATATGCACTATACTGTGTGGCTAGAATCACAACAGGTAATCACAGATATTATGGTAAACTAAAAGTAGAGTGGAAGGTGGTATCTGATATTGTCTATAAATACTCTTATGGTAATTGAAGTTCATGTAACAATAGGACCCTGATATATAGTTAATTTTTGTGGAGCTGTGCCTCTGGACAATATACTTGTAAATGTTTTTTGTTATTGTTTTGCACTATTTTGTTTCTATAACATTGTATATTTTATACAACATGAGTGTAATGTATCAATTTTCTTTGATTTAATTATTTGCTTAAAAGATCACTTCTGATATGATGGAAGGGCTAGATAAAGATTTGAGCCTTTATAATGACTAACTTTGGACCTGCGTGTCCACACACTTCTTTTTTGTGTCTATTGGAACAGGGGACCTCTGTGGCCCCACTTCTTATTATAATCTATTCATTGTTGAATGTGATCTTGTTTGATCTTTGAATCTTAATAAAATCGTTTAAAAAAGAAAATACTCTAATATTCCATTACCTCTACTGATAACTGTTTCACTACTGGTTTGGCTATCTGCTATATGTGGATGGGTGTCTTTTGGTAAGTATGTTTTCATTACTTAAGACACTCTCAGCTATGGTTTGGCACTTTATGTATTAATATAAAGTTATAAATATATGTATTGTACTTATATTTGCCATTAGTCAGGTTTATGTATATTTCCTTTTGCAGACTATTCAGTTTCATACTTGGGGAAAAACATATTTAGGAAAATATTTTTCTTACCTGAGGTTTAGTGGGGGGTTTTCAAATTGACTGCTTTTTCATTAAATTTTCACGTGAAAAATTAGGCTCCCGAGGCACAAAATGCTGATGTTAATTGCATAATTCTTGGCGCTATAATTTTTTTGGCATGAAGGTGCATCCGGTGACGCAAGTTTATAATTTCCGGCATCTTAGCTGACGCCGAGTTCCTTGCACAAGGTTGTGTCTGCAATGACGCAAGTGTGTCATTTCCAGATGTTGTTAGGGCCAAAAAATTTAATTTAGCGCTGTGTGTCATACTTGGCACCAAATAGTTTCATTATTTAAAACCCCATTCCTATATGCCTCTTACCTTTTTCTCTATCAGAGGGCCATGCTGTTTGCATTTTTTTCCCCATTCCTGAAACTGCCATATAAGGAAATTGATCATTTTGCTTTATATGTTGTTTTTTTCTCTTACATTTGCAAGATGTCTCAATCTGATCCTGTCTCAGAAACCACTGTTGGAACCCTGCTGCCTGATAACAGTTCTACCAAAGCTAAGTGTAGCTGTTGTAAATTTGTGGAGATTATATCTCCAGCTGTGGTATGTAATAATTGTCATGATAAGCTTTTACATATGAAAATGTTTCCATCCATAATAGTACAATGCCTGTTGTTCCTTCAACATCTAATGTACATGATATCCCTGTGAATATAAAAGATTTTATTGCTGGTGCAATTCAGAAGGCTTTGTCTGCTATCCTGACTTCTAATAAACGTAAAAGGTCTTTTAAAACGTCTCATAAAGTTGATGAAATTTCAAATGACCGACAACATACTGAATTATCCTCCTCTGATGCGGATCTATCTGATTAAGAAGATCCTACCTCAGATATTGACATTGACAAATCTACTTATTTATTTAAAATGGAGTATATGCTTTGTTAAAATAAGTGTTGATTACGTTGGATATTGAGGAAACTAGTCCTCTTGATATTGAAACTAGTAAACGTTTAAACTCTGTTTATAAACCTCCTGTGGTTACTCCAGAGGTTTTTCCAGTTCCTGATGCTATTTCTGATATGATTTCTAAGGAATGGAATAGGCCTGGTACTTCTTTTATCCCTTCTTCAAGGTTTAAAAAATTGTATCCTTTGTCAGCAATTAGTTTGGAGTTTTGGGAAAAGATCCCCAGAGTTGATGGTGCTATTTCTACTCTTGCCAAACATACTACTATTTCTATGGAAGATAGTACTTCCTTTAAGGACCCTTTGGATAGGAAACTTGAATCTTATGTAAGGAAAGCTTTTTTATATTCTGGCTATCTTCTCAGGCCTGCCATTTCTATGGCTGATGTTGTTGCTGCATCAACTTTTTGGTTGGAAAGTTTAGCGAACAGGAAACAGATCCTGATTTGTCTAGCATTGTTCGCTTGCTTCAACATGCTAATCATTTTATCTGTGATGCCATTTTTGATATCATCAAAATTGATGTTAAATCTATGTCTTTAGCTATTTTAGCTAGAAGAGCTTTGTGGCTCAAATATTGGAATGCTGACATGGTATCTAAATCTAGATTACTATCTCTTTCTTTCCAAGGTAATAATTTATTTGGTTCTCAGTTGGACTCAATTATTTCAACTGTCACTGGGGGGAGTTTTTTTGCCTCAGGATAAAATACCTAAGGGTAAATCTAAAGCTTCTAACCGTTTTCATTCCTTTCGACAAAATAAGGAAAAGATACCCAATCCTTCCCCCAAAGAATCTGGTTAAAATTGGAACCTTCTTCAAGTTGGAATAAATCCAAGCCATTTAAGAAACCAAAGCCAGCCCCCAAGTCTGCATGAAAGTGCAGACCTCATTCCATCTCAGCTTGTAGGGGGCAGATTAAGATTCTTCCAAAGTATTTGGGCAGATTCTGTCCAAAATCAATGGATTCAGAGTATTGTGAGAAGATTTTTTCTCTCACGCATCCCAGCAAATCCAGTAAAGGCTCAGGCTTTTCTGAAGTGTGTTTCATACCAGGTGCTTGTGGGGGTAATCATACCAGTTCTGTTTTAGGAACAGTGTCTGGGGTTTTATTCAAATCTATTCATTGTCCCAAAGAAAGAAAATTATTCAGGCCAGTTCTGGATCTGAAAATTTTGAATCGTTTTGTAAGAGTGCCAACTTTCAAAATGGTGACTATAAGGACTATTCTGCATTTTGTTCAACAAGGTCATTATATGTCCACGATAGACTTACAGAATGCATATCTTCATATTCCGATTCATCCAGACCATTATCCTTTTCTGAGATTCTCTTTTCTAGACAAGCATTACCAATTTGTTGCTCTTCCATTTGGCCTAGCAACAGCTCCAAGAATCTTTTCAAAGGTTCTCGGTGCCCTACTCTCTGTAATCAGAGATCAGGGTATTGCAGTGTTTCCTTATTTGGACACTATCTTGGTACGAGCTCAGTCTTTACATTTTGCAAAATCTCACACAAATCAACTAGTGTTGTTTCTTCAAAGACATGCTTGGAGGATCAATTTACCAAAAAGTTCCTGGATTCCTCAGACAAGGGTCACCTTTTTAGGTTTCCAGATAGATTCAGTGTCCATGACTCTGTCTCTAACAGACAAGAGACGATTAAAATTGGTTTCAGCTTGTCGGAACCTTCAGTCTCAATCATTCCCTTCGGAAGCTATGTGCATGGAAGTTTTAGGTCTCATGACTGCAGCATCGGGCACAATCCCCTTTGCTCATTTTCAAATAAGACCTATCCAGCTTTGTATGCTGAATCAATGGTGCAGGGATTATACAAAGCTATCACAATTAATATCCTTAAATCCCAATGTTCGACTATCTCTGACTTGGTGGTTAGATCACCACCGTATAGTTCAAGGGGCCTCTTTTGTTCATCCAACCTGGACCGTGATCACAACAGATGCAAGTCTTTCAGGTTGGGGAGCTGTCTGGGATCTCTGACAGCACAAGGGGTTTGGAAATCTCATGAGGCGAGGTTACCAATCAATATTTTAGAACTCTGTGCTATTTTCAGGGCTCTTCAGGTTTGGCCTCTGTTGAAGAGAGAACTGTTCATTTGTTTTCAGACAGACAATATCACAATGGTGGCATATGTCAATCATTAGGGTGGGACTCACAGTCCCCAAGCTATGAAAGAAGTATCTTGGATATTTTCTTGGGTGGAATCCAGCTTCTATCTAATTTCTGCGGTTCATATCCCAGGTGTAGACAATTGGGAAGCAGATTATCTCAGCCATCAGACTTAACATCTGGGGAAGTGGTCGCTCCATCCAGATGTGTTTTTTCAGATTATTCAGATGTGGGGTCTTCCAGAAATAGATCTGATGGCTTCCCATCTAAACAAGAAACTTCCCAGGTACCTGTCCAGGTCCAGGGATCCTCAGGTGAAGGCGGTGGATGCGTTAGCAGTTCCTTGGTGTTACCAACCTGCTTATATCTTTCCGCCTCTAGTTCTTCTTCCAAGAGTGATTTCCAAGATCATCATGGAACAATTGTTTGTGCTGCTGGTAGCTCCAGCATGGCATAACATGTTTTGGTATGCAGATCTTGTTCGGATGTCTAGTTGCCAACCTTGGCCACTTCCTTTAAGACCAGACCTTCTGTCCCAAAGTTCGTTTTTCCATCAGGATCTCAAATCATTAAATTTGAAGGTATGGAAATTAAACGCCTAGTGCTTAGTCATAGAGGTTTCTCTGACTAAGTGATTAATACTATGTTACAGGCTTGTAAATATGTTTCTAGGAAGATTTATTATCGAGTTTGGAAGACTTATATTTCATGGTGCTCTTCTCATAAATTCTCCTGGCATTCTTTTAGAATTCCTAGAATTTTACAGTTTCTTCAGGATGGTTTGGATAAAGGTTTGTTTGCAATTTCCTTGAAGGGACAAATCTATGCTCTTTCTGTTTTATTTTACAGAAAGATTGCTAAGCTTCCTGATATTCACTGTTTTGTACAGGCTTTGGTCTGTATCAAGCCTGTCATTAAATCAATCTCTCCTCCTTGGAGTCTTAATTTGGTTTTGAAGGCTTTACAGGCTCTTCCTTTTGAGCCTATGCATTCTTTGGACATTAAACTACTATCTTGGAAAGTGTTGTTTCTTTTGGCAATCTCTTCTGCTAGAAGAGTTTCCGAAGTATCTGCTCTTTCTTGTGAATCTCCTTTTCTGATTTTCCATCAGGATAAGGCAGTTTTGCGGACTTCATTTAAATTTCTACCTAAGGTTGTGAATTTAACAACATTAATAGAGAAATTGTTGTTCCTTCTTTGTGTCCTAATCCTAAGAATTCTTACATTCTTTGGATGTTGTAAGAGCTTTGAAATATTATGTTGAAGCTACTAAAGATTTCAGGAAGACTTCTAGTCTATTTGTTGTCTTTTCTGGTTCTAGGAAAGGTCAGAAGGCTTCTGCCATTTCCTTGGCATCTTGGTTAAAGCTTTTGATTCATCAGGCTTATTTGGAGTCGGGTCAGGCCTCAGAGAATTACAGCTCATTCTACTAGATCAGTCTCCACTTCATGGGCTTTTAAGAATCAAGCTTCAGTTGATCAGATTTGCAAAGCAGCAACTTGGTCTTCTTTGCATATATTTACTAAATTCTACCGTTTTGATGTATTTGCTTCCTCGGAAGCAGTTTTTGGTAGAAAAGTTCTTCAGGCAGCTGTTTCAGTTTGATTCCTTTGCTTATGTTTAAGTTTTTTCTTTTCATTTATGAGAATAAACTTATATTTTGGGTTGTGGATTAATTTGTTCAGCGGAAAATGGTTGTTATTATTTTTATCCCTCCCTCTCTAGTGACTCTTCTGTGGAGTCACTAGAGAGGGAGGATAAAAATAATAACAGCCATTTATTAGTAGTGGGGTGATAAAGAAAGGAGTAAAAAGCATCAAAAAAAGGAATTTGGAAATAATTGTGTTTTATACAAAAATCATAACCACCATAAAAAGGGCGGGTCTCATGGACTCTTGCCAATATGAAAGAAATTAATTTATCAGGTAAGTTCTTACATAAATTATGTTTTCTTTCATGTAATTGGCAAGAGTCCATGAGACACACCCTTTTTATGGTGGTTATGATTTTTTTTGTATAAAGCACAATTATTTCCAAATTCCTTTTCTGATGCTTTTTACTCCTTTTTTTATCACCCCACTACTTGGCTATTCATTTAACTGAATTGTGGGTGTGGTGAGGGGTGTATTTATAGGCATTTTGAGGTTTGGAAAACTTTTCCCCTCCTGGTAGGATACGTCACTAGCTCATGGACTCTTGACAATATGAAAGAAATGAATTTATCAGGTAAGTTCTTACATAAATTATGTTTTTTTTTTTAAATTTTTAATATGTTTTTATTTTTTTTTAAGTTATTTTTTTATTTTTTTTAGAAGGTAAGGTTAGTCTATTTTGGGGTAACTTAGGTGGTGTTAGGTTAGGGGGTTTCAATGTTAGTGGGTTACTTTGTGGTGGGGTTGTGTGGCAGTTTAAGGGTTAATAGTGTGGGTTACTTTGCAATGTCGGGGGTGATGGTTTAGGGGTTAACAGTGTAGATTACTTTGAGATATGTGCATGGCGGTTTAGTTGTTAACAGTATAGGTTACTTTGCGATGTGGGGGTTGTGGTTTAGGGGTCAATAGTGTAGTGGGGACTTTGCGGGGGGGCTATGTGGCGCTTTAGGCATTATTAGAGTAGGGGTCTTATGATGATTCGGTTTAGCATGCAAGTATGGGTGGTTTTTTTTCCACTTTTCTCTCTCCATTGAAGTCAAAGGGAGAATACGTAAACGCGATCACAATATTCTAAGTTCTCTTCTTTGCGTGAGTCCAGTTAGCATTCAAACAATAACCATTTACTTTCAACTTGTAATATGAGCGCTACCTGACTCGCGCAAAGAGGAGAAGTCTAGAGGTGGTAGCATGCGAACAGGAACGGTAATTACCGCTCTAATCGTAATCTAGCCCAAACTCTTTACATATTCTTTACATATTCAACTAATTATAATTCATCATCCTTTCAGTGCCATCTCACATTTTGGGCTAGATTACAAGTGGAGCACTAATTTAACGCCCGCCCACCCGCAATTTGCCTGTTTGCAGTCACACAATAAATAATCAGCTATAACAAGTGGCTGGTTATTGCTACCACGAGCTTCAGATAGCAATTAGAGCTTATAAAATAAACCATAGAACAGATCTCTGGCTAATCTTTTAAATGTCCACCAAACTTCACCAAACTTCCCCAAAATCAATTGTGATATACTTTATTAAAAAATAAAGATAGTAGCATCTTTATTTTTTTATAAAATAACTGCAAAAAGCAGTTTTTTTGTGGGGTGTTAGAAAAAAACGGCACTGAAAAGTGACTTTATATTTCGGTCTATGGTAACTGTGTGTTCCCTGTAAATTTATACATATATATGCTTATATACATATATGTTTATGTGTTAATATGTGTATAAACACTTATAAACAAATAAATATATATGTATATAATCATATACATTTACAATTTACTTGCCCTCTATGCTGTGCGAGGTTCTGTGCGAGAACGAAGCTCCCATTTGAGCCTATGGAAATGCGCTCTCGTGATGCAATGCTTCTCATTGCAATCAACTTATATTACCAGCTGTCAACTTATATTAATACCAGCTGTCAGCTTATATTAGCGTGCGCCGGTATTACTCAGTGTAGCGCAAATATCGATTTAACAAAATCGATATTTAGTGCTCCACTTGTAATCTGGCCTTACTGATCTACGTAATTTTATCTTCTGATTATCTCCAAAGACCTTACAGTGCTGGTGTCATAGAGCATCAGGTGTCTCTAATGATTATTATTGTCTTTTAAATGCTAGAAATAAGCAATAAAATACTATAAATGGGTGGACGCTATCATTCAAATAAACAATATCATGTTTCAAATGCTCTCAGGTGATCATTAAGGCATTAACTTTTCCTGTCAGCAACCAATAGAGGCTGGTTAAAAAGTTGCTCAGGGCTCATATAATATTTTTTTTAAGTTTTGTAAAAATAAGTGCTGTTCTATTACAGTCTATAATTGTATTTCATTTATTTATTTTAGTCTTTGGAAAAATAATATTAAGGCATATTTGGTGAAGTGATATAAAATAGTATGAGATTGTAATATAAAATGTTTAATTATGTGTAGTTATAAAAACTTTGTAATATACATTTATTTCCAATGGCGGGGAGAGTCCACAAATCCATTCAGTTACTAGTTGGAATTCAACTCCTGGCCACCAGGTGGAGGCAAAGAACACCCCAGAAAAGCTTCAAGTATCCTCCCACTTCCCACAATCCCCAGTCACTCTTTGCCTGTGTAACATTGTAGGTGATGTGTAAAGAAGGTGTCTGAAGAAATCAAGTTGTTAATCCTTTAATGGGTACCTTTCCCTGCAAGCAAGGATTGAGTTTATGCTGTGTCCATGTAATTCTCTTTAGTAAGATTAATGGTGGCTTTTAGCAGTTGGAAGAAGGCAAGGTAGTCTTTGCTTACCTTCCAACATTTTTGCTACCCCTATATAAAAAATCAGGGTTGGTTACTCTGTTTTTTCTTTATCTACAGGTCTATGTCAGTGAGGATTCTGTTACACCTATTTGCTGTACCTGCCCTACAGCCGATCCACAGGTAAGTGCTTTTACCTTCTAGGGGAGAAGGATGCAACTCTTAGGAGTTCCTTGTTTAAAAACAAAAAAATATTTAGAGGACAAGGTGGATCCTTATGGGACTGAATATCCCTTTTAAAGATTGGGGATTTATTGGGCAGCAGTTCAGGGCACTGTTCTGTCATGTGAAGGCTTTTTTGATTTTGGCTATGGGGATTTGTTTGCAGAAGTTTACCTTTGATTTTATTTGGGTAATATCTCTTTAAGGAAGTTGTTGGTGGTTCTTTTTACTGCATCTACCTTTTGGATTTGTGATCATGTGACCGCTCAGTTACTTCCTGAGTGCTGAACGGTTTGTTTCTAGCCGGCTGTTCAGAAGCCGGATTTTCAAGAGGACAGAGTGGAGTTTCTGGCATCAGATCATTTTTTCTGCCTGTCGCTTCTCTCTGATGTTGGCAGCTTACTAAGATCTGCAGTTTGAACAGGATTTATCTACTGGTGTGGATTGGATTCCTGAGTCTCTCCAGTGTGGCTGGGGTGTAGAAGTGCCGGTTTTAATTATTATTTGATATCTATGCCTAAAGTTTTTTATTCTATTTTTTTATACAGAATTTATAGTAAAAGGGAAATAAAGAGCTATTTTATTTACTATGGATACCGATCCCAAGCTTTCTCTGTCATTTGATAAATGTCTTTATTGTGCAGATGCCCAGGTTATACCTCCTGTGCCATTTTGTTCCCTTTGCCTTAATAAAGTTTTATTATCTAAGGATAAGGATTCCTTATCTGAGCCTTCTTTTTTTCAGGATAATGCTGTTCAGGGGTTGTCTCAGCCTTCTTCTAACTTGTCCCAGTCTTTTACATATTCACATGTAGTGCCCTGCGGTTCCTCTCAGTCAGTCTTTGGGAGTGTTTGTTTGCCTAAAGATTTTGCTGCACAGTTAACTTCTGCATTTTCTGCAGCCCTTAGTGCTTTACCTAGTTCTGGTAAAAGGAAGAGGAAATCTAAGAACATTTCTATGGGTACTGATTCCGCCAAGTATGATTTGGGTAATCTTTCTAGTTATCTAGCAAAGATCATTCCTCTGCAGCTTCTGAGTGCGAGATCTCTGATTCGGAATCTGCGGTTCCTAGTACAGTAGATTCTGAGGAGTTTAATTTTAGATTTAAAGTGGAGCATCTCCGTTTACTTTTGAAGGAGGTTTTAGCTACTTTGGATGACTCTGAAACAATTGCAGAGGCTCCCAAAAAAAATAATAAACTGAATAGAGTTTTTTATGTCAAACCCAAATCTGTGAAGGTTTTTCCTTTTCCAGATCGCATGTCTGACATTATATCTCAGGGAGAAGCTGGGTGTTCCTTTTAACCCGTCTCATGTGTTTAAAAAGTTGTTTCCTGTGGCTGATTCAGTGCGAGATCTGTGGTTCACTGTTCCTAGAGTAGAGGGCACTATATCTACCTTAGTTCCTCTTTTAGAGACCCTATAGATAAGAAACTAGAGGGTTATTTAAGAAAGATGTTTCTTCATCAGGGTTTGCAGTGGCAACCAGTTGCTAGCATTGCAACAGTTGCTGGTGCAGCCTCTTATTGGTGTGACCAGAGGCGTAACTAGAAACCCCAGGGCCCCGGTGCAAGAATTTATGAAGGGCCCCCCTCACCGGTATGATGTGAGACTGGCATTAGCTTAGGTATTAGTACAGTCCGTGCATACAGTATATGCACACAAACTCACTCACAAACACACACACATATATATATATATAAAATGTGTGTGTGTTTAAAGGGACATGAAATCCAAATATATTTATTTTATGATTCATATTGTATTAAATTTTAACACTTTTTAATCTTACTTTTGTTATGTATTTGGCTTTGTTAGCTTTGTATCCTTTGTTGAAAAGTATTCTAAGGTAGGCTCAGAAGTAGCAATGCACTACTAGGGATAACTGCTTATTGGTGGCAGCACATATAAGTCTGTCATTGGCTCATATGATGCATTCAGTTAGCTCCCAGTAGTGCATTATTGCTCCATCAATAAAGGATACCAAGAGAATGAAGCAAATTTGATAAATAAACTGCATGATCTGAATCTAGAAAGAAATATTTTGAGTTTCATGTCCCTTTAATTAACCTTTGCAAAGCCTAGCATCTGCAATGATACCCAGCTAGATTATGTCATGATAGCCAATGATAGGTTTTTGTTTTTTTTTCTTGTTTTTTCTGTTAAAATTCAGATTTATTATCTATCAGTTATAAAGGGCACAAATGGTGTGAAAACACATAGAATCCCAAATAAAATAATACAAAAAGGACCAGTATTATAATAACAAAACAAAACAAAAACTCCTACAATGCCTAGACTAATACCACATACCATGTACCTGTATGATTAGAATCTACATCATAAATGGTTGTACAGCATCTTGCTTATATCAAGCAACCAATATATGCTATATATATCAAATTATATCAAATAGTTGTGACACTGAAGTATAAGGCAGTTCAGCATGATATAAACAAAAAAAGCAGCCAAGCAAACCGAATAAGCAGGAGCAAAAACAGTGTTTCCGGAGCAGCAAAATCACACACATTCAGCATTGAGCCAAGTTCCATGTAAATACCGTTCTCAGTTGAGCTTGTAGCTTTTAGAAAAGGGCAATTTCTCACAAATCCCCAGAGGTGCACCAGCCCCAGTTTACTGCTCTCCCGAGGATGTTACCTCCTCCTCCCTCCTGCAGAGAGCTGTATCTACCTCCGGAGCTGTCTTTGCTGATGCCAGCAAACTTTAGCAAATTCTATAGCCGGCTGCTGATCTGAGGAGGAGGACTCAGTCCAGGAATAGAGTAACATCTCTACATAAGCATGGCTGGCAGGTGAAAAGAGTTAATGCAGAGATGTTACATGGCTCTTTTAACAGTAAACTAAACTTGCATAAAATACCTGGTACAGCAGCGCATTTTTTTAGCATTAGTGGACAGCATGGTTCAGCAGAATTTCCGGGGGGAAATGTAAATCAATAAAATCCTTGAAAAACAGTTTATAAGACACTGCCATAAAACACTACGCAATAGCAAGCACTAATAAGCAAGGGGTGAAAGGATTTTAAAAATCCTAGCGCTATACAGTTTGCCCAGATCCTATGGTGATTTAAGGAGAGCAGAGCCTTAGCTCCATTAAACAGATACTCCCACAATAGCATAAAAGCACATAGAGACTTAAAGAAAAAGAAAGTATTTATTGATGCATTTAAAAAACGTTCAGAAAGTACACCACGGAAAATAGAAAAGTAGACTTGTAGCTCACTGTCTGAGCTATTTTCTGTGATGCACTTTCTGAACGTTTTTAAATGCTTCAATAAAGTTTCTTTTTTGCCTCATTCTATTAGCTTTTCTAAACTGTGTCTGTGTAAACAGGCTTCACTTTACCTGTAACAGCTGCAATTAAAGCTGACTTATTCAGCTGCCACTGACTAACCGCCCTCAGCTCTGCTCTACCAGTGCCGCTCTGCAGGCACCCAGACTCACTACTGACTACAAATGCAGTCACGCTGTGGAGACTACACATGCAGTCAGAAAGGAGGAGCTAATATGAGCGCCAAAGCTGGGAAGTTCCAGGCGGCTGAAGTTGGATTTGAAACAATTAATGAAAAAAAAAAAGAATTAAAAAAACTCGCAATAGAACTGTGTTACTTAGCTGGGGGCCCCCCCTGAGAGGCAGACCTCATGGGTACAGTCGCAGTTGCGACCTATGCATCACCGTTAGTTACGCCCCTGGGTGTGACTCATTGTCTGAACTAATTTCAGAGGAGACTACTATAGAAGAGATCCAAGATAGGATCAAGGCTCTAAAGCTGGCTAATACTTGTATCTGTGAGACCAGTATGCAAGTTGTCAGGCTGGGAGCCAAGATTTCTAGCTTTGTGATACGAGCCCACAGAGCCCTTTGGTTAAAGTCTTGGTCTGCGGATGTGACTTCCAAATCCAAGCTTCTGTGTCTACCTTTTAAGGGTAAGACTTTATTTGGTCCTGGTCTGGCAGAAATCATTTCCATAGTTTCTGGTGGAAAAGGAGTTTTTTTACCACAGGATAAGAAGAATAGACCCAAGAGTCACCAGACTTCTAATTTTTGTTCCTTTCGTAACTTCAAGGGACAGAAATCTTCATTGTCTTCTAAATCTGAGTGAGCCAAGGACTTCTTGGAGAGCTAACCAGCCCTGGAATAAGGGTAAGCAATCCAGAAAGCCTTCCGCTGATTCTAAGTCAGCATGAAGGGGCTGTCCCCGATCCAGTTCTGGATCAGGAAGGGGGCAGGCTTTTCTTCTTTCAGCAGGCTTGGATTCACATTCTAGATCCTTGGGCAGTGGATGTAGTCTCCCAGGAATACAAAATAGGATTCAAATCATGTCCCCCAGGGACAGATTTTTATTATCAAGATTATCTGTAAACCAGGTAAAGAGAAAGGCTTTCTTAAACTGCATAAGGGATCTGTCTTCTCTGGGAGTAATTATCCCAGTTCCTCTAGCAGAACACAGTCACAGATATGTTTCAAATCTTTTTGTGGTTCCCAAAAAGGAGGGAAATTTTCGACCCCAAGGGGCATATGTATCAAGGTCTGGTGGACCTGATCCGACACTGCGGATCAGGTCCGCCAGATCTCGCTGAATACGGCGAACAATACACTCGCCGTATTTAGCATTGTACCAGCAGCTCACAAGAGCTGCTGGTGCAATGCCGCCACCTGCAGACTCGAGGCCAACAGGCCGCCAGCAGAGGGGTGTCAATCAACCCGATCATACTCGATCGGGTTGTATTGAGGCAATGTCTGTCCGCCTGCTCAGAGCAGGCGGACAGGTTATGGAGCAGCGGTCTTTGTGACAGCTGCTTCATAACTGCTGTTTCTGGCGAGCCTGCAGGCTCACCAGAAACATGGGGCATCAAGCTCTATTCGGAGCTTGATACATATGCCCCAAAGTCTCTCAACAAGTTTCTCAAGATTCCGTCCTTCAAAATGGATACTATTCATTTTATTCTCCCTCTAGTTCAGGGGGGTTTATTTATGACCACTGTAGACCTAAAGGATGCGTATCTTCATGTGCCTATTCACAGGGAACATTTCAAGTTCCTGAGGTTTGTTTTTTTGGATCAACATTTCCAATTTGTAGCCATTCCTTTTGGCCTCACCACTGCTCCTCAAATCTTTACGAAGGTTCTAGGGGCTCTTTTGGCTGTGGCCAGACCTCTAGGGATTGCGGTGGCTCCTTACCTGGATGATATTTTGGTTCAGGCGCCCTCTTTTCAGTTAGAAAGATCCCATACAGATTCTCTGTTAGCCATTTTCCGCTCTCACAGGTGGAAGGTGAATCTAGAGAAAAGTTCCTTGGTGCCAATTGCCAGGGTATGTTTTCTGGGGACAATCATAGACTCAGTATATATTTTTTTTGATGGAGGTCAGAAAATTCAAGCTTCTGGAGGCCTGTCGTTCCTTTCAGTCCTCTGTTTATCCATCAGTGGCAGTGTGCATGGAAGTAATTGGTCTCATGATGGCATCCATGGACATTATTCCGTTTGCTTCCATCTGAGACCTCTACAGTTATGTATGCTCAGTCAATGGAACAGAGACCATTCAGATCTCTCTCACAGGATAGTTTTAGACTCTCAGACAAGGATTTCTCTGTCTTATCTCAAAGCAATTGTTTCCTGAGACCTTCTTGGGAGATTGTGACCACGGATGCCAGCCTCTTAGGTTGGGGAGCAGTTTGGGGGTCCCTAAGTACTCAGGGACTTTGGACTCAGGAGGAGTTTGTCCTCATTATAAATATCCTAGAATTGAGAGAAATTCTCAATGCACTAACAGCTTGGCCTCAACTAAGTTTTGTCTGGTTTATCAGATTTCAATCGGACAACATCACTTCAGTGGCGTATATCAACCAAGGAGGAACTTGGAGCTTGTTAGCTATGAAGGAGGTGATTTGGATTCTTCAGTAGGCAAAGCTCACAATTGTCATCTCTCTGCCATTCATATCCCAGGGGTGGACAACTGAGAAGCGGATTATATAAGCAGGCAGACGTTTCATCCAGGAGAATGGGCTCTCCATCCAAAAGTTTTCTCAATGTCAACTCTCAAATGGGGAGTTCTGGAGCTGGATCTGATGGCATCTTGTCTAAACGCTAAGCTTCCAAAATATGGAGCAAGATCAAGAGATCCTCAGGCAACTCTGGTAGACGCCCTGGCAAAGCCATGGGATCTGTTTCCTCTGGTTGCCCTCCTTCCTTGGGTGATAGCTCGTATCAAACAGGAGCAGGCTTTGGTGTTTCTAATAGCTCCAGCATGGCCTTGCAGAACTTGGTTTGTGGACCTAGTGAAGATGTCATCATTTCCCCGTGGAAATTTCTTCTGAGGAAGGATCTTTTACTTCAGGGTCCCTTTCTTTATCCATGATTAGTCTCTCTGAAACTGACTGCTTTGAGATTAAATGCTTAGTCTTGTCCAGACAAGGTTTTTCTGTGAAGGTTATTGAGACTATGATTCAGGCTTGTAAGCCTGTTACTCGCAAGATTTATTATAAGGTATGGCGTAAATACCTTCATTGGTGCGGATCTAGGGGTCTTTCTTGGAGTCAGGTGAGAATTCCCTGTATTATGTCCTTTGCTCAGGAGGGCCTGGGGAAGGGTTTAACTGTTAGTACCCTAAAGGGTCAGATTTCGACTTTGTTGATTCTTTTGCAGAAGCATCTGGCAATTTTAATAGATTTCAATTTTTTGTCCAGGCTTTGGTTAGAATCAGGCCTGTGTTTAGGTCAATTGCTCCTCCTTGGAGTCTTAATCTGGTTCTCAAGGTTCTGCAGCAGGCTCCATTTGAGCCTATGCATTCTATTGATGTTAAGTTATTGTCCTGGAAGGTTTTGTTTCTGCTGGCAATCTCCTCTACCCATAGAGTTTCTGAGCTTTCGGCCCTACAGTGTGATTCTCCTTATCTTATTTTTCATGCGAATAAGGTGGTCCACCGTACTAAATTAGGATTCCTACCTAAGATGGTTTCGGAACACAATATTAACCAAGAAATTGCTGTTTTTTCCTAGTCCTTCCTCTAAGAAGGAGTGGATGTTGCACAATCTGGATGTTGTGCATGCTTTAAAGTTCTATTTGCAGGCTACGAAATTTTTTTGTCAATCTTCTGCTCTTTTTGTTGTCTTTTCTGGTAAACGGAGGGGTCAGAAGGCAACTTCTTCTACTCTCTCTTTCTGGTTGAGATGTGTTTTTCGATTAGCTTATGAGACAGCTGGACAGCAGCCTCCAGAGAAAATTATGGCTCACTCCACTAGGGCTGTCGCTTCCTCTTGGGCCTTTAAAAATTATGCTTCTGTGGAACTGATTTGCAAGGTGGCCACTTGGTCATCTTTGCATACTTTTTCCAAATTTTCCAAATTTTATGTTTTTGCCTCAACTTCGGCTTCCTTTGTGAGGAAAGTTCTTCAAGCGGGGATGCCTGTCTTGTGTATCCCTTCCATTCTGTAGACTCTAGCTTTGGTATTGGTTCCCACTAGTAATTGAATATATTTGTGGACTCTCCATGCCATTGGAAAGAAAAAATAATTTATTCTTTCCTAATAAATCCTTTTTTTTTGTGGCATGAAGAGTCCACGCCCCGCCCCTTATTTCAAGACGGCTTTTTGTAATTTTCTAAACCTCAGGCATTCCTCGTCTTAATGACTGGGGATTGTGGGAAGTGGGAGGATACTTGAAGCATTGCTGGGGTGTTCTTTGCCTCCACCTGGTGGCCAGGAGTTGAAATCCCACTAGTAATTGAATGGATTTATGGACTCTCCATGCCAGGAAAGAAAATAATTTATCAGGTAAGCATAAATTATATTTTTCTTCTATGTGAAGAACATTGGAATGTAAAGTATTCACAACTACCTTCATAGTTATTGCTTAACACTGTTGGTCTAATGATTCTATTATGTAATATTAGAATACCGAATATTCAAATATGACCATTCAAATTTTGTTCATAAAAGACTACACACAAGAAAATGAACTAAGTTATACCTTTTTTTAAATCAAAATAGTGGGATGTTTTAAATTATTCAAATGTTTTATGGATTAATTTTCAAGTCAATCTTGTACAGCTTTTTTTTTTTTTTTTTTTGCCTTCAACAGGCCAAGAAGTTGACAAGTCACTTTGTTTACCCATCTGTAAAAACATATACATTTGTTAAAGGGATACTAAACCCAAATCTATTTCTTAAACGATTCAGACATAGCATGCAATTTAAGCTACTTTCTTATTTACT
Source organism: Bombina bombina (assembly GCF_027579735.1). Taxonomy (NCBI): domain Eukaryota; kingdom Metazoa; phylum Chordata; class Amphibia; order Anura; family Bombinatoridae; genus Bombina; species Bombina bombina. The sequence goes on along the minus strand of NC_069502.1, from coordinate 1,074,449,356 downwards.
CCTATTATGAATTTTTTTCTTTGTTCTCTTGATATCTTTATTTAAAATGCAGGAATGTAAAGCTTAAAAGCCAGCCCATTTTTGGTTCAAAACCTGGGTTGCAAACTGTTGCATTAAATGTAGCCACCAATAAGCAAGCGCTATCCAGGGTGATGAACCTAAAATGGGCCGGCTCCTAACCTTTACATTCCTGCTTTTTAAATACAGATAGCAAGAGAACAAAAAAAATTGATAATAGGAGTATATTAGAAAGTTGCTTAAAATTGCATGCTCTATCTGAATCATGAAAGAAAAAAAAGTGGGCTTAGTATCCCTTTAATTGAGAAAAAAACATATTATTTGAAATTCTGAATAATGGCTATTACATTGTCTATTTATTATGCATTTGTTCAACATACAAATATACCCTACTTAAATATCCTTTGAATAAGCACTTCTTCAAAATAAAATGTTTTAAATGTAATATAGTAGCAGTTGGTGGTACCCTACCACTAGAAGTTGCATCAGTATATTGAGCTTTTCCCAATAAGAAATCAACATACAAATAAAATAGTAGCAATTGATAATACCCTGCCACTAGTATTAATCTCAACATCAGTTCATTTTATTTGTTCTCTTAGCAAAATTCTTAATCACAGATACAGTCAGTGGGGCACAAACCCACTCTCCTTATTCATATAGAAGCATGGCCCGTGGGCATTACTTATGTGACTACCATAAAACAAAGATTGATGTATTTTGAAAATATGCTGACAACTGGTTTTCTGTGTGAGTGATTCTATGATTAAATAAAGATTTGTGACTGGGTCAAATGATTGCAATGGACTATTAGGGACAGTCTACTCAAGAATTGTTATTGTTTAAAAAGATAGATGATCCCTTTATTATCCATTCCCCAGTTTTGTACAGCCAATATAGTTATATTAATATACTTTTTACCTCTGTGATTACCTTGTATCTAAGCCTCTTTTGAAAGCCCCCTGATCACATGACTATTTATTATCTATAGACTTGCACAATGTTATCTATAAGGCTCACATGAATTAGCAGTCTCTTGTTGTGAAAAGCTAATAAAAAACAATGTGATAAAAGGCTGTCTGTATATTAAGTAAGTATATTAATATAATAATGTTGGTTGTGCAAAGATGGGGAATGGGTAATAAAGGGATTATCTATCTTTTTAAACAATAACAATTTTGGTGTAGACTGTTCCTTTAAGTATTACTATAGTGGCCATATACAGGTGAGTTTTGTTTATTAACAAAATGGTCCTAGTAATGTTTGAACCTTTTCTTTCCTAAGATATGGTGAGTCCACGGCTTAAGTAATTACTGTAGGGAATATCACTCCTGGCCAGCAGGATGAGGCAAAAAGCACCACAGTTAAACTGCTAAGTATCACTCCCTTACCCACAACCCCCAGTCATTCTCTTTGCCTTTGGTGCATGGAGGAGGTGAAGTTTAGGTGTCTGAAGAAGAATTTTGATTTCATCTACAAGCAAGTTTTGGGGTATAGCCGTATTCCACGTCATTACTTGCAAACGGGTAGTGGTGGCTTTAAAGCAGTTAGGAACTTGTAAAGAGGTACTTACTGTGTTTTCCTAACAATTGCTGCCCTAGTTTAGAAAGCCAGAGTTGGCTACTCTGTTCTTTCTTTTTCAAAGGTCTCTGTGAGGAACTGTGTCTTCTCATACCTTGTCACTGTCTACATGCCGGACAGCAGAGCAGGTAAGTGCTTTTTCTTCCAGTTGGGGAGACCATGCACTTAACAAATTAAAAACACTGCTTATTTATTGGGACATAGATAATCCTGTTGCATGGGTTACCATGGGGCATGAAGCAGGCACTGTAGCATGTGTTAGACTAACATTTAAACTCTTTTAAAAAGAAAGGGTAAACTGTTTTTATTAGGCTTTATTTTCTGACACATATTTACTTGATAAAACAATACAAGTTTAAACTGAAAGTAAGGCTATTTCAGCAGCTTATTCATTTCCCCTTTGCTTTAAAATAAAACGATGCAACATTTTACACTGTCAGGTTTGAAAAAAAATGATTATTTCTAGTACTCAGTGTACCAGGAAGTAGTGCCTTTTTGTGTCGCAGCAGTAATATGGCTTTACTTCATAACGTTTCTGAGGAAAACGTTTTTCATGCTTATTATGTTTAGATGCACAAATTGCAGCTCCTATGCAATTTTGTTCTTCATGTGTCAAGAAAACCTTGCAAAAAAAAAAAAAAATTTTTGAGCCTAATGTCTCTCAGGAGAATGCTGTTAAAATAATACCTCAGCTTTCTCCTGCTACGTCCCAAGCCTCAATGGCATCACATGCAGTGCCCTGTGGTTTCTCTATAAATCCTAGTGGAGTTTATATAAAAGCAGAAATTGCTGCCCAGGTATCTTCAGCAGTATCTGCGGCATTAGCTGCCATTCCCAGATTACAGGGAATACGCAAAAGGAAATCTAATTCAGAAACTAAGGTGCCTGTCCTCAGTTCTGCTTCCCAAGTTGTCCTTTCTCATAAGTCTATTGAGGAAGATACATCGGGACTTTCTGAGGGTGAAATCTCAGATTCAGACAGTATAATTCCTTATTCTGAGACTGAGGTGGTATCCTCCAGATTTAAGCTTAAACACCTTTGTGTATTGTTAAAGGAGGTTTTAGCTACTTTAGATGACTCTAGTAAACTTAATAGTTTCTTTGATGAACCTTCCACTTCAGAGGTTTTTCCTGTGCTGGACCATGCTAGGGAGATTATCTCACAGGAAGGGGAGAAACCAGGAGTGTCTTTTTCCCCATCTCCCATTTTTAAGAAAATGTTTCCTGTCGAGGACTCCATTAAAGACCCTTGGTATATTGTACCCTAAGTTGAAGGGGCCAGTTCCACTCTGGCTAAGAGAACCACTATTCCAACTGAGGATAGCAGCTCTTTTAATGATCCGATGGACAAGAAGCTGGAGGCTTATTTGAAAAAGATTTATGTTCATCAAGGTCTCTGTCGCGATCGCTCAGCTGCTGATCGCTTCCTTCTTCCCTGTGTCAGCGTGGTAGCGCTTTCTTGGTTGCTTAGCAACCCTGTTCTCGTCAGCCCCTTCTGCTGACGTCAGAAGGCCTTCTTATTCCGGCATCTCCTCTCCTCGGGGCCTGTTTGTTCTATTCCTGGCTTGTGAGTACTTTCTGAATTCCTTGTTTGATTAAGAATTGCTGGCTTGTTTAACTCCTACCCTGCTTACCCTTCCTGCCTGATTCCTGTTATCTGGACTTTGCTTGTTTGACCATTCTACTGTTTAACCCCAAACTGCCTGATTACACGCTGCTGGAACTTTGCTTGTTTGACCATTCTACTGTTTAACCCCAAACTGCCTGATTACACGCTGCTGGAACTTTGCTTGTTTGACCATTCTACTGTTTAACCCCAAACTGCCTGATTACACGCTGCTGGAACTTTGATTGCTAGACCATTCTACTGTTTTACCCCAAACTGCCTGATAACACGTTGCTGGACTTTGCTTGTTTGACCATTCTTCTGTTTAACCCCAAACTGCCTGATTACACGCTGCTGGAACTTTGCTTGCTAGACCATTCTACTGTTTAACCCCAAACTGCCTGATAACACGTTGCTGGACTTTGCTTGTTTAACTATTCTTCTGGTTAACCCCAAACTGCCGGATTACACATTGCTGGAACTTTGCTTGCTAGACAATTCTACTGTTTAACCCCAATCTTCCTGATAACACTTTGCTGGACTTTGCTTGTTTGACAAATCCTTCTGGTTAACCCCTGCCTGCCTGATTTCAAGTTGCCGGTTATTGCTTGATGGATTACTCTTTTGGTTAACCCTTAACTACCCGAAGTTTCTTCTCCTGACCCTGCTGTACCATCTTCCAGTTTATTTCAGTGAGTATATTATTGCAGCTGTCGCAGGGTCAGGTCCTGGAATATACTCACAGTGCTAGAGTGTTATTCTAACTTCATTCTAGCATTTGGGTCTAACTCTGGACTTAACCTATCCTGACATTACAAACAGGCCATATAATGGACCCTGGTGAGTTATCCAGAGCTGTGGCTCTACAGGGACAGCTTCTTGGAACCCACTCTGCACACCTGCAATCCCTGGATTCTAAATTGGATCAAATTACTGCTCTTTTGCATAATCTCTCTCCACCTTCTCAAGTCTCTGCAACACCTGTAGTTCCTGCGGCCAGTTCTAACCCTGCATTTATTCTGCCACAACCTGCAGAACAGTTTATTCCCAGAATTCCGCTACCGGATAAATATGACGGCAATCCTGAAGACTGTCGAGGATTTCTTAATCAGTGCCGCCTTCACTTCAGAAATAATCCTCAGATGTTTGTTTCCTCTTCCTCCAAGATCACCTTTTTAATTTCTCTTATGAAGGGTAAAGCCTTGGCTTGGGTTTCTCCACTGTTGGAAAAGGATGATCCTTTGCTCCATGATATTGACACTTTTGTATCCATATTTTCTTCTGTGTTTGATAAACCTGGTAGATCAGTGGCTGCCGAAGCAGGACTTTTAGATTTAAGACAGGGATCTCTTTCTGTAGCACAATACGCTATAGAATTCCGGACTTTAGCTGCTGAAACTATGTGGAATCATGGGGCCCTGCGTGCAGCGTTTCGTAAAGGTCTTTGTGATCGTTTGAAAGACGAATTGGTTTATAGGGATCTTCCTGATTCTCTAGAAGAACTTATCAACTTATGTATCAAGCTAGATGCTCGTTACTCTGAGCGTCTCCATGAACGTGACCGTAACAGAAGATTCTTTATCAGATCTTCTTTCCGTCCTATGCCTCGTTCACCAAACCTTCCTACTCCAAATACTTCTATCTCTGAGTCAAGTGAACCCATGGAGGTTGGTGCAATCAAATTATCCGAAGCTGAACGTCTCAGAAGGTGTAATCTGGGACTATGTCTTTACTGTGGTATTAAGGGGCATATGTTAAAAGATTGTCCAACTCGTCCAGTAAAAGCCAGGGCTTTACTCCAGGAAGAGGGACTCAGTTAAGACAAAGATCTTTTTCTACCCTCAATCCCAAGCTGTTTGTTCCAGTCACTGTCTGCTTTGGCAACACCAAATTTCAGGCTCAAGCACTCATCGATTCTGGAGCTGCAGGAATGTTTATGGATTCGGATTTTGTCAATGCTTTTCGTATTCCTTTGCTTTCCAAGAGCCACGTAATTAAGGTCACTACTGTCAGTGGTCAACTCTTAGGTTCTGGTTTCATTCAATATTCTACGATACCACTTCACATGTCTGTAGGAGTACTTCATTCCGAAACCATTTGTTTTGACATCATCTCTTCCCCACAGTTTCCTCTCATTTTGGGACTCCCTTGGCTTCAACTACATGATCCAGTTTTTTCCTGGTCTAAAGGAGAGCTTGTTGCTTGGGGATCTTCTTGTTTCAAACAGTGTCTTCAGAATACTCCCAAAACTTCTAGTACAGTTGTGGCAGTTTTGGACATTCCTGATTCCTTGCCTGAACATTATCATTCTTTTTGTGATGTCTTTTCTAAAAAGGATGCTGAAGTATTTCCTCCACACCGGACCTTTGATTGTCCCATTGACCTATTACCAGGAGCACCTCTACCTAAGGGTAAAACATACCCACTATCTCGTCAAGAAAATGTTTCACTTGAGGAATATATCAAGGATAATGTGGCCCATTCAGGATTGTTTCCATTGCTGGAACTTTGCTTGCTAGACAATTCTACTGTTTAACCCCAATCTTCCTGATAACACGTTGCTGGACTTTGCTTGTTTGACAAATCCTTCTGGTTAACCCCTGCCTGCCTGATTTCAAGTTGCCGGTTATTGCTTGATGGATTACTCTTTTGGTTAACCCTTAACTACCCAAAGTTTCTTCTCCTGACCATGCTGTACCATCTTACAGTTTATTTCAGTGAGTATATTATTGCAGCTGTCGCAGGGTCAGGTCCTGGAATATACTCACAGTGCTAGAGTGTTATTCTAACTTCATTCTAGCATTTGGGTCTAACTCTGGACTTAACCTATCCTGACAGTCTCCAATGACAACCTGCGGTGTGTATTGCCACCGTGACTAGTGTGGCATCTTATTGGTTCGACACTTTGTCTGATTCTCCTCAAGTAGAGACTTCCTTGGATGAAATTCAAGATAGGATTAAAGCTCCTAAGTTGGCCAATTCCTTTATTGCAGATGCCATTTTACATGTTGTAAGACTAGGAGCCTGAGGAAACGTGTTGCAACTGTTTTTAAACAATTGTTTTTATGTATTGGGGTGCCACTGTTCACATCTCTTGAACTTTTAAATAAATTGTCATTTTTTGGAAGTCTAAGCCTGATCATTTGTTTGGCGAGATTGGTAATCATCATCCTGCTGCAGGATCAGTGTAGCTGGGTCACTGTGATTCCCCAGCTTGTCTCAATTAGCACATAGGTGCTGCTCCTTTTGTGAGTATACAATCTTCACATTTGTCCATTTGTGCCATTTATATTACAGTATTGCACTAGGAGGTGCCCTCCCCTCTCTTTGTGATTCCTTTTCACAGATCCCACATTTGGTCACATTGGAATTCCATCATCCGGTCGCTGGAACAGTGTAGCTGGGTCACTGTGATTCCCCAGCCTGTCTCAATCAGCACACAGGTGCTGCTTTTTTGTGTGAGTATTTTACTTGCACAATTTCTATTTTTGCTAATTATTTTGCAATATTGCACTAGGAGGCGCTCTCTTTTCTTTGTGATTATTTTTCACAGATCTTTGGTTGTTTTGTTTGTTACAAGAGGAGCTGCCTATCAAGTTGGAACATCACACCATTAATCATACCTGGATTCTACAAAAAGGATTACTCAAAGATCTCAGGACTATTTTGAATATTAGCCTAAGCCACACAGCTGAGGCTAAGGATTCAGCTAAGTTATTATAATTAAGTGTTTTTGGTTTGAGATTTATATGTGATCTGCTGTATATCCAATATTGTCAACCAATATAATATTAGCGCCCCCCATAGTTGGATACCTAGGTGTCATCAACAGGTTTGGGAAAACTTCTAGTTTTGCTGTCCTAACCCACAGGGCGTTATGGTTGAAATTCTGGTATGCGAACGTTTCCTCTAAAGTCAAGCTTCTGGCAATTCCCTACAAGGGCAAAACCTTGTTTGGCAGAAATTATCTCTCATATTACGGGTGAAAAGGGTATTTTCTACCTTAAGATAAGAATAAGCCTAAAAGATGTCAGAGTTATTTTTGTTCCTTTCGTAACTTCAGAGGAAAGCCTTCCCCTTCTTCTTCCAAGCAGGAACAATCCAAGTCAGTTTTTGGAACAAGGGGAAACAATCAAAGAAACCCGCAGCTGATTCCAACCATATACCTAAAGGATGCATATATTTATGTTCCTATTCACGGGGACCATCACTGATTCCTGAGATTTGCCTTTCTGGACAAACATTTCCAGTTTGTGGCCCTTCTATTTGGTCTAGCCATGGCTAAAAGAATTTTTTTTTCAAAGGTTCTAGGGGCTCTTTTGGCAATGATCCGTTCTCATGGAATTGCTGTGGCACCCTACCTGGACGACATACTGGTTCAGGCGCCATCTTTTCAACAAGCAAAATCTCACACAGAGATATTGTTGTCTTTTCTTCGTTCCCATGGATGAAATGTGAATCTGGAAAAAAAGGTCCCTTTCCCCTGCTACAAGAGTAGTGTTCTTAGGGACCATAATAGATTATCTATTGATGAAGATTTTTCTGACAGAGGTCAGTTAAAAAATTTTTTTCCTCTTGACTCTCTCTTAAGGCTACTGCTTATCCTTCAGTGGCTCAATTTATGGAGGTAATCGGTCGGTTTGATGGTGGCTTCCATCAGCATCATTCCTTTTGCTCGATTCCATTTCAGAGCTCTCCAGTTGTGCATGCTCTGACAATGGAATGGTGACCATGTGGATCTATCTCAGAGAATAGAGTTAGATCAGTCATCAAGGGACTCTCTCCCATGGTGGATTTCTCAGGAACATCTGTCTCAGGGCACATGCTTTCGGAGACCTTCCTGGGTGATCGTGACCACGAACGCCAGCCTGCTGGGCTGTGGAGCAGTCTGGAATTCATTAAAAGCTCAGGGCCTTTGGACTCGGGAGGAGTCTGCTCTTCTCATCATCATCTTGGAATTGGGGGCGATTTACAATGCTCTATTGGCTTGGCTTCAGTTGTCCTCAGCCCAGTTTATCAGGCAGGTTTATCCAGTCAGACAACATAACCTCTGTGGCTTACATCAATTACCAGGGAGGAACTCAGAGTTCCTTAGCCATGAAGGAGGTTACTCAGATTCTTCAGTGGGAAGAGACCCACAATTGCTATCTATCTGCCATCCACATTCCAGGAGTAGACAACTGGGAAGCAGATTTTCTGAGCAGACAGACGTTTCATCCCGGGGAGTGAGAACTCCATCCGGAGGTGTTTTTTAGCTTAGCCCTCAAATTAGGAGTGCCGGAGTTAGATCTGATGGCGTCCCGCCAAGCTTACAATGTACGGTTCAAGGTCAAGAGATCTGCATGCTGTTCTTTAGATGCTCTGGCGTTTCCTTGAGTTTTCAGGTTGGCATACCTGTTTCCTCTGTTTGCTCTCCTTCCACAAGTCATTGCTCATATCAATCAGGAGAGGGCATCAGTGATTCTAAAAGCCTTTGCGTGGCCTCGCAGGATCTGGTTTGCAAACCTAGTGGAGATGTTATCTCTCCCACCTTGGAGACTACCTCTGAGGAAGGACCTCCTGATTTAGGGTCCCTTCCTTCATCCAAATCTTGTTTCTCTGAAGCTGACGGCTTGGAGATTGAATGTTTAATTCTGTCTAAGAGTGGTTTTTCTGAGTCGGTCATTGAGACCATAATATTACTAGAAAGATTTACCATAAGATATGGCATAAATATCTTTATTGGTGTGAATCCAAGGGCTACTCTTGGGGGCCCATTTATCAAGCTCCAAAAGGAGCATGAGGCCCCGTGTTTCTGGTGAGTCTTCAGACTCGCCAGAAACACCAGTTATGAAGAAGCAGTCTAAAGACCACTGCTACATAACCCTGTCCGCCTGCTCTGATGAGGCGGACAGGAATCACCAGAAATCAACCCGATCGAGTACGATCGGGTTGATTGACACCTCCCTGCTCGCGGCCGATTGGCCGCAAGTCAGCAGGGGGCAGCGTTGCAATAGCAGCTCTTTTGAGCTGCTGGTGCAATGTTAAATGCAGAGAGCATATTGCTCTCCGTATTCAGCGAGGTCTTCCACACTGTCGGATCAGGTCCACAAGACCTTTGATAAATAGGCACCTTGGAGTAGAATAAGAATTCCTAGAATTTTATCTTTTCTTCAGGAAGGCCTGGAGACGGGATTGTCAGTCAGTACCCTGAAGGGTCAGATTTCTTCTTTATCAGTTTTACTACGTAAACATTTGGCAGATGTGCCAGATGTGCAATCAGGCCTGTCTTTAAGTCTATTGCTCATCCTTGGAGCCTTGATCTTGTTCTTAAACTTTAATAGCTGGCTCCATTTGTGCTTTGGCATTCCATAGACATTAAGTTGCTATCTTTGAAGATTTTGTTTCTTGTTGCTATCTCTTCTGCTTGAAGAGTCTCAGAACTCTCAGCTCTGCAGTGTTATTCCCCTTTTTCTTATTTTTCATGTCGATAAGGCGGTTCTTCGTACTAAGTTAGGTTTCCTTCCTAAAGGTTGTTTCTAATAGAAATATCAGTCAGGAAATTGTTGTTCCCTCTCTGTGTCTTAATCCTTCTTCTTCCAAAGAACGTTTGTTATACAATTTAGATGTTGTACGTGCTCTTAAATTTTACTTACAGGCGAAGGATTTTCACCAGTCCTCTGCCCTCTTTGTCTTTTTCTCTGGGAAACGTAAAGGTCAGAAAGCTACTGCTACTACTCTTTCTTTTTGGTTACAAAGTATAATTTGTTTGGCTTATTAGACTGCTGGACAGCAGACTCCTGAGAGAATGATGGCTCATTCCACAAGAGCTGTTTTCTCTTTTTGGGCTTTCAAAAATGAAGCTTCTGTTGAACAAATTTGCAAGGCAGCAACTTGGTCTTCTCTACATACTATTTCCAAATTTTCCAAAAATTATATCTTTGCTTCGGCTGAGGCTTCTTTTGGGAGAAAGGTTCTTCAAGTGGTGGTGCCTTCTGTTTAGGACTGCCTGTCTTATCCTTCCCTATTTATCTGTGTCCTCTAGTTTGGGCAAAAGTCTTCATCCAAGCCGGGCAGAAAAGGTCCTCCAGACGGGCAAAAGTCTTCATCCAGATGGCATCTTCTATCTTCATCCATCCGGCGCGGAGCGGGTCCATCTTCAAGACATCCGACGTGGAGCATCCTCTTCATCCGACGGCCGACGACTGAATGAAGGTTCCTTTAAGTGACGTCATCCAAGATGGCGTCCCTTCAATTCTGATTGGCTGATAACCCTAACCCTAACCCTAACCCCCCTAACTTAAATATAATTACAATAAATCTAAATAAAATTACTACAATTACCTAAATAATTCCTATTTAAAACTAAATACTTACCTATAAAATAAACCATAAGCTAGCTACAATATAACTAATAGTTACATTGTAGCTAGCTTAGGGTTTATTTTTATTTTAAAGGAAACTTTATTTATTTTAACTAGGTAGAATAGTTATTAAATAGTCATTAACTATTTAATAACTACCTATTTAAAATAAAGACAAATTTACCTGTAAAATAAAACCTAACCTAAGTTACACTAACACCTAACACTACACTATAATTAATTCCCTACATTAAATACAATTAATTACAATTAAATAAAATCTAAAGTACGGAAAAAAACAAACACTAAATTACAGAAAATAATTACAAGATTTTTAAACTAATTCCCCCTTAAAAAAAACTAACACTAACCCCTTGAAGATCACCCTACTGTGAGACGTCTTCCCCCAACCGGGCAGAAGTGGTCCTCCAGACGGGCAGAAGTCTTCATCCAAGCCGGGCAGAAGAGGTCCTCCAGACGGGCAGAAGTCTTCATCCAGACGTCATCTTCTATCTTTATCCATCCGGCACAGAGCAGGTCCATCTTCAAGACATCCGACGCGGAGCATCCTCTTCATCCGACGGCCGACGACTGAATGAAGGTTCCTTTAAGTTATGTCATCCAAGATGGCGTCCCTTCAATTCCAATTGGCTGAAAGAATTCTATCAGCCAATCAGAATTAAGGTAGAAAAAATCCTATTGGCTGATGCAATCAGCCAATAGGATTGAAGTTCAATCCTATTGGCTGATCCAAACAGCCAATAGAATTGAGCTTACATTCTATTGGCTGTTCCAATCAGCCAATAGAATGCAAGCTCAATCCTATTGGCTGATTGCATCAGCCAATATGATTTTTTCTACCTTAATTCCGATTAGCTGATAGAATTCTATCAGCCAATCAGAATTGAAGGGACGCCATCTTGGATGACGTCACTTAAAGGAACCTTCATTCAGTCGTCGGCCGTCGGATGAAGAGGATGCTCCACGTCGGATGTCTTGAAGATGGACCCGCTCCGCGCCGGATGGATGAAGATAGAAGATGCCATCTGGATGAAGACTTTTGCCCGTCTGGAGGACCTTTTCTGCCCGGCTTGGATGAAGACTTCTGCCCGTCTGGAGGACCACTTCTGCCCGGTTGGATGAAGACGTCTCACGGTAGGGTGATCTTCAAGGGGTTAGTGTTAGGTTTTTTTAAGGGGGGATTGGGTGGGTTTTAGAGTAGGGCTGGTTATGTGGGTGGTGGGTTTTAATGTTGGGGGGTATTTGTATTTTTTTTTTTTTACAGGTAAAAGAGCTGATTACTTTGGGGCAATGCCCCGCAAAAGGTGCTTTTAAGGGCTATTTGTAATTTAGTGTAGGGTAGGTAGGTAGCCAATCAGATTGAGCTTGCATTCTATTGGCTGTTCTGATCAGCCAATAGAATGCGAGCTCAATCTGATTGGCTGATTGGATCAGCCAATCGGATTGAACTTGATTCTGATTGGCTGATTCCATCAGCCAATCAGAATATTCCTACCTTAATTCCGATTGGCTGATAGAATCCTATCAGCCAATCGGAATTCGAGGGACGCCATCTTGGATGACGTCATTTAAAGGAACCGTCATTCATCCTTCAGTCGTCGGCCAGGATGGATGTTCCGCGTCGGAGGTCTTCAGGATGCTGCAGCTCCGCTTCAGATGGATGTCGATAGAAGATGCCGCCTGGATGAAGACTTCAATCGGATGGAAGACCTCTTCTGCCCCGCTTGGATGAAGACTTCAATCGGATGGAAGACCTCTTCTGCCCAGCTTGGATGAAGACTTCTACCGGATCATGGACATCTTCAGCCCCCCGCTTGGGCTTGGATCAGGACATCGGAGGAGCTCTTCAGGACGGATCGGTGAACCTGGTATGGTGAAGATAAGGTAGGAAGATCTTCAGGGGCTTAGTGTTAGGTTTATTTAAGTGGGGTTTGGGTTAGATTAGGGGTATGTGGGTGGTGGGTTGTAATGTTGGGGGGGGTATTGTATGTTTTTTTTACAGGCAAAAGAGCTGAAGTTCTTGGGGCATGCCCCGCAAAGGGCCCTGTTCAGGGCTGGTAAGGTAAAAGAGCTTTGAACTTTAGTAATTTAGAATAGGGTAGGGCATTTTTTATTTTGGGGGGCTTTGTTATTTTATTAGGGGGCTTAGAGTAGGTGTAATTAGTTTAAAATTGTTGTAATATTTTTCTTATGTTTGTAAATATTTTTTTATTTTTTGTAACTTAGTTCTTTTTTATTTTTTGTACTTTAGTTAGTTTATTTCATTGTAGTTATTTGTAGATATTGTATTTAATTAATGTATTGATAGTGTAGTGTTAGGTTTAATTGTAGGTAATTGTAGGTATTTTATTTAATTAATTTAATGATAGTATAGTGTTAGGTTTAATTGTAACTTAGGTTAGGATTTATTTTACAGGTAATTTTGTAATTATTTTAACTAGGTAACTATTAAATAGTTCTTAACTATTTAATAGCTATTGTACCTGGTTAAAATAATTACAAAGTTGCCTGTAAAATAAATATTAATCCTAAAATAGCTACAATGTAATTATAATTTATATTGTAGCTATATTAGGATTTATTTTACAGGTAAGTATTTAGCTTTAAATAGGAATAATTTATTTAATAAGAGTTAATTAATTTCGTTAGATTAAAATTATGTTTAAATTAGGGGGGTGTTAGTGTTAGGGTTAGACTTAGCTTTAGGGGTTAATACATTTATTAGAATAGCAGTGAGCTCCGGTCGGCAGATTAGGGGTTAATAATTGAAGTTAGGTGTTGGCGATGTTAGGGAGGGCAGATTAGGGGTTAATACTATTTATTATAGGGTTAGTGAGGCGGATTGGGGGTTAATAACTTTATTATAGTAGCGGTGCGGTCCGCTCGGCAGATTAGGGGTTAATAAGTGTAGGCAGGTGGAGGCGACGTTGAGGGGGGCAGATTAGGGGTTAATAAATATAATATAGGGGTCGGCGGTGTTAGGGGCAGCAGATTAGGGGTACATAAGGATAATGTAGGTGGCGGCGCTTTGCGGTCGGCAGATTAGGGGTTAATAAGTGTAGGTAGCTGGCGGCGACGTTGTGGGGGGCAGATTAGGGGTTAATAAATATAATATAGGGGTCGGCGGTGTTAGGGGCAGCAGATTAGGGGTACATAAGGATAACCTAGTTGGCGGTCGGCAGATTAGGGGTTAAAAAAATTTAATCGAGTTGCGGCAATGTGGGGGGACCTCGGTTTAGGGGTACATAGGTAGTTTATGGGTGTTAGTGTACTTTAGAGTACAGTAGTTAAGAGCTTTATGAACCGGCGTTAGCCCAGAAAGCTCTTAACTACTGACTTTTTTCCTGCGGCTGGAGTTTTGTCGTTAGAATTCTAACGCTCACTTCAGACACGACTCTAAATACCGGAGTTAGAAAAATGCCATTGAAAAGATAGGATACGCAATTGACGTAAGGGGATCTGCGGTATGGAAAAGTCGCGGCTGAAAAGTGAGCGTTAGACCCTTTTTTGAGTGACTCCAAATACCGGAGGTAGCCTAAAACCAGCGTTAGGAGCCTCTAACGCTGGTTTTCACGGCTAACGCCAAACTCCAAATCTAGGCCTTTGGGTTTATTTTATAGGTAAGTATTTAGTTTTAAATAGGAATTATTTAGGTAATTGTAGTAATTTTATTTAGATTTATTGTAATTATATTTAAGTTAGGGGGGTTAGGGTTAGGGTTAGACTTAGGTTTAGGGGTTAATAACTTTATTATAGTGGTGGCGACGTTGTTGGCGGCAGATTAGGGGTTAATAAATGTAGTTAGGTTGTGGCGACATTGGGGGCGGCAGATTAGGGGTTAATAAATATAATGTAGGGTTCAGCGATGTTGGGGGCAGCAGATTAGGGGTTCATAACTATAATGTAGGTGTCGGCGGTGTCCGGAGTGGCAGATTAGGGGTTAATAATATAATGCAGGTGTCGGTGATGTCGGGGGCGGCAGATTAGGGGTTAATAAATGTAAGATTAGGGGTATTTAGACTCAGGGTTCATGTTAGGGTGTTAGGTGTAGACATAAAAAGTATTTCCCCATAGGAATCAATGGAGCTGCGTTAGGAGCTGTACGCTGCTTTTTTTCAGGTGTTAGGTTTTTTTTCAGCCGGCTCTCCCCCATTCATTTCTATGGGGAAATTGTGCACGAGCACGTTTTACCAGCTCACCGCTAACGTCAGCAGCGCTGGTATTGAGGTGAGATGTGGAGCTAAATTTTGCTCTTCGCTCACTTTTTTGCGGTTAACGCCGGGTTTCTAAAAAAACGTAATACCAGCGCTGTCTACAAGTGAGCGGTGAGCTTAAACTGCTCATTAGCACCACATCCCTCCTAACACAAAACTCTTAATCTAGGTGTAAATTTTTTACAAAGCTCTGTACTTTTTTATTTAAAAAAATGTTCTGTTTTAGATATATTCTGCAATTTACAAGCTTGTCAAAGCATTTTCAAAATATAATTTTAGTTTATTAGTATTATAGTATGGAAAAGTCTTCAAAGTGAAGCAATTAAGAACAAGGTCTAAATTGACTAGTTAAGTTTTCCACTCACACTGGAAAAATAATGTACCATAATAAATTCCTAAAATGCTTAGAGACTAAAAGCATTAAATTGCATGTGAGACTAATGCACAGATATATTCAGAAGATGAATCTTATAAAAGACAAACATTACCAAGCATGCAGTATAGTCTGGGAGCTTGTTTCCTGGTCAGAAATGATGTGTTTAAGGTCAATAAAACGCACTTTATTGAACCAAGGTTATAATGTCATTTTAAATTCTGTCTGTGATCTACAGCTTCAAAGGGTACCTTTGTTAGTCTGTAATTTCAACCAGGAAATAAAACAAAACTATACCTCTTGTGGATTCCATTAACCTGGATGAAATACAACCAGGATAAAAAAAAGCTACAGATGTGTATAGTTTTGGAATGTTTTATCTTAGTTGCAAAGAATGTTATTTTAAAAAAATTTACATTTCCTGTAAGCATAGAATCTATCAAGTGTGTATTTATTACATACAATTTATTTCCTTTTCATTTTAATTCTTTTTTCACTTGCTTTGTATTAATGGTGTGCTGCCTTATCCCTGATCTCATTCCTATAGAAAAACAGTATATATGGTGTACTAAGAAATATTGGCACTAAATACTAATGGAGGCATTTTGTTTTGTAGGAGCATGTGAGATAAAAAAAGAAGCTTTATATTAGAGATGTGTTAATACCACAATATCACTTGCAATTCTCATGATGCAGAGCACAATGCTTGTTGTATGAAAATTGGACATATATTTTGAGTATAGAACTAACATTTGAATATTGAATGAAACATATGAATGCCAAAGGTAATATCTGAATTATCCAATATATTATTTGAATGTTCAAATGAAATGAAAACTTTTCAATCATTTTTTTTTTTATGTAACTAATTATCAGAAACATTTTGACAGGTGAACATACCATGCAATTGTTTTAACCAAAATAGCTATATCTTTCCTAAGATATGGTGAGTCCACGGCTTGAGTAATTACTGTTGGGAATATCACTCCTGGCCAGCAGGAGGAGGCAGTTGCCAGTCTTCTGCCCTTTTTGTTTGTTTCTCAGGAAAGCATAAGGGTCAGAAGGCTACTGCTATTTCTCTTTCCTTTTGTTTGAGAAGTATGATTTGTTTTGCTTATTAGACTGTTGGACAGCAGCCTCCTGAGAGAGTTACAGCTCATTCCACTAGGGCTGTCTCGTCTTCTGGGCTTTCAAAAATGAAGCTTCTGTGGAACAGATTTGCAAAGCTGCAAATTGGTCCTCTCTGCACACTTTTTCTAAATGTTATAAATTTGATACTTTTGCCCAAGCTGAGACTTGTTTTGGGAGGAAGGTTCTTCAAGCAGTGGTACCTTCTGTTTAGGTCCACCTGTCTTTTTCCCTCCCTAGTCATCCGTGTTCTCTAGCTTGGGTATTGGGTCCCACTAGTAATTGATGATGTTGTGGACTCACCATATCTTAGGAAAGTAAACATAATTTATGCTTACCTGAAAAATTTATTTATTTCCAGATATGGTGAGTCCACGACTCCACCCTTATATTTAAGACAGATATTTTTTACTAAACCTCAGGCACCTCTACACCTTTGTATTATTCCTTTTTCCATTTCCCTTCGGTCGAATGACTGGGGATTATGGGAAGGGGAGTGGTATTTAACAACTTTTCTGTGGTGCTCTTTGCCGCCTCCTGCTGGACAGGAGAGATATTCCCACTATTAATTAATGACGTTATAGACTCACCATATCCGGAAATAAATAAATTTATCAGGTAAGTATAAATTATGTTTTTGCATTAGCTCATATCAAAGAATATTTTTAAGTACTTTGTATTTTATAAAAGGTTTTGTTTCTGGACATATTTTGTAAAAAATGAATGAATGCTAAAAATAAGAGGCACCTCACATATCTATACATAATTTCTCTTCTATAATTCTTGATCAACCATAAAATCAGTCACTGGTGTAACACTTTTTTGGTGGCATTGATTCAAATTCCTGTTCATATCTGTGAGTGACAGTAGTATGTTTCTTCAGAATTTTAACAACTGCATTGACTTGTGCTCTTGTATGAGACTAGTGTTCTATCTATGTAGAGGTGCATTGGTGAAAAACACATGCCAATTTCTATGTATTGATATTCATTTCTAATGAACTTGTCTTTGCATTTTGCCAGTATATCTAAAAGTAGCTATCAAAGGTAATCATAGAAACCAATCCTGTCATGTCCACAAATTGCTGTCCATGTTTGTCCAGTCCTGTATAAAAATGGTGTGACGGATACCCCCGCTACTCTGACTGGGCAGCTCCGCCAAACGGGTCCTGCTTCCTCCCTGCCGACTGCAGCTATGTAGCTGGCCCAACAGCATCAGTACCCAAGGTCCCACCCTGTGGCAGACTCCAGCTACCCAGACTGGGTAGCTCTGCCTGATGATCCTTTCTCTGCCTGGAACAGGCTGCTATGTTGCCCAGGAAAGTGATTTTAGCTGGAGCCCACCGAAATAACTAGACAGACTAGCATTCAGATTAAACAAGAACTGATCTTATTGTAAAACATACACTCCTTTTATACACACAGCTCATCTTGATAACACAAAGGACAATCCCACAATTTTCCCGCCATTCCCACCCCTCCAGACAGCCCGGCACCTCCATAGGAGCCACAGTCTCACATAATCCCAATACCTAGGGGAGGCAGTTTCGGGTGATCCCGGTGGAGCGGCTTCCAGGGTGTCATTTTAAAGCTCTCAGTCCCCAGATGCCACAGTCCAAATATCAGCATGATTTGTTACTGGGGACCAGAGTTACAGTCCGTTGAAGTTATGGGGTTAGGGGTGTCCAAAACCCCCAGTTCCCAAAGGAGCTCCCCTCTGATAATTGCCACAGCTCTTTTCCTCCCTAGGGGCTACCAATCCTCAAAAGAGCAGAGCTCTGGGGCAAAGGGCTGCTGGAACGACCAGGGGTAAAGTTAGCGGGTGTCCTGCTGTCCTGTGGCCGACCGGGAGTTCCAGGAGCCCGGCCAGCCTGAGAGGAGTTAGGCGGGTGTCCGTTGTGAGGCGGCCGACCAGGAGTTTTAGAAGAGGGTTTTCCTGGTCATACACCAGCTCTCCACAAAACAAGCAAACAAAAGCTTCCAGAGATTGTGGTTTCTCTGAGGAGCCCAAAACTACTGAGAAACAACAGGGGTGAGGTTGTAGGGGGGGTTGGGGGTTGACTTATCTGTCTGGTATCCGTGACAAATGGCTAACATGATCTGTCCTTACTTATCTCCTTCCCGGTACTTCCTACAAGTTATAGAAACCATCTGTCCTACTGGATTTCCAGTTCTGCCACTATGTTGCTGGCCTGGCCTAGGATGGACAAAAAATTCCCAACTAAAGCCTGCTTTTACATTGTTAACCAGGTACATTCCAGATTACAAGATGCCTTGTTCTATTTAGACTTTTTCTGTTCCTGTTCTGGCTAACATTCTAGACCCAATCACATGAACTGTCCCTGTCCCTCTACATCAAATTTTAGTGCTATATTCTATAGAGACCTTCAAACACTAATAGATGCCCAAAATGACCCCAGCTTGGCATGTTGTGTTTTTGATGATAATCTCAAAGTGCATGTTGCAGTGCCACATCTTCACCCATATAACTTGGTAACTCTACCATTAGAAGATTTTCTTTCTTATATGTTAATTTAGGATCAATTTACTCAATCTCGGTGACAAAGGGGTTTATTGTATTTAAAAGTCAATAATTGACCAGCATTCCAAAGTCAATAAGCTAAAAGCAATCCACAGTAGCTTTCTTGTCTAATGCATTTTTCAAGGTTTAATCACACTTCATAAGAGAAAGACTAAACAAGAATAAAAGAACATCTTTTTAGGTGTTACTTGCTTCAAAATACAAGTAAAATACCATTTCTACTGTAGATGTGTTCTAAGTAATATACAGTGGGGGGGGGGGGGTCAAACTGTGTTGTGCCTGCTCAATATAGGTATACTTTAGAAATGTCACAATTTTAATATGTTGTATTCCAATTTTTGTAGTCACAATTGTCAGCAGCTGAAAAATGGTAGATTAGGTTTAACATTTCAGTTGCTATAGTGGGTTACGAATCATTGCCTCTAAATGTGAGACAGCTTCAGTACTGCACCATTTGCAAAATCTATGCAATTTCAAATGGCTACAGTATTATTGCGTGTGCATTTTTAGTTTTTTTTTACTATGCTTGTCATTCTTTATAAATCATACATATTGCGTGCAGCAAAATGTATATTGCGCAGACAATTTTGATTTGAGATAACTACTTTTTTTAGGCTTTTATTTATGCCTTGCCACAGTAGTTTATGACAAAAGTGATTAGTTTAATCTGAAAAGTCTCCAATTTGCTTATTACGACTAAACAATCAAATGGAGTTTTAATTGCACTAATTAGTTCTACCTTCTATTTTTCTATTTTCAATTGTTTATTGCGTATTCCCTACTGACAGATAGGCTTCGTAGTATAAAAGTCATAGAACACATATCTTCAATTTTAAAGTTTGACAAATAAGCCCTGTAAAAATTGTTCCCATGTTCTGCAACTGATTTATATATTTAGAATAAAATTTAAATACAATCACTAAAGAAAAGTAAAATATGGGAAAATATGACAATAAACTATGTACCATTTAAAAATGATAATGAGTTAAAAAGCCACTTTATCAATTTGTTCAACATATAGCATGCACTCAGCATAAAGGGTTAAATTATCTAAGTTATCCAACAAGTAAAACGTAATCAGCATTTGAAATGCAGGTCAGTTGGGTATCTAGTTATAACAGGATTATTGTCTTGAGAGTCCCAAAGTCCCAGTGTGTCAATAATCTTTTCCATGATTAAAAGTGCTTTAGGGGTTGGAATGTGAATCCCTGACACACACAGCA
Source organism: Bombina bombina (assembly GCF_027579735.1). Classification (NCBI taxonomy): domain Eukaryota; kingdom Metazoa; phylum Chordata; class Amphibia; order Anura; family Bombinatoridae; genus Bombina; species Bombina bombina. The sequence goes on along the minus strand of NC_069502.1, from coordinate 1,074,429,308 downwards.
AGAAATTAATAAAATATGAGACAATAGTTGCTGAGAAGGATTTATTTTATTCTTTGTTTGCATGCTAGTTACACAAAATAAAGACAATTATAACATTTCAAATCTAATGAGAATTCTCAATGTCTTTTTTTGGGGGGGGGGGGGGATTTTGTTTATTTTATTTAAATTTTATTTAAATGGATATAAAACATTTCATTGTTTTGTTGTAATAAAAAAAGAACTAACGGCTAGATTTAGAGTTCTGCGGCCAAAGGGGTGCGTTAGCTACGCATGCTTTTTTCCCCCCGCACCTTTTAAATACCGCTGGTATTTAGAGTTCACAGAAGGGCTGCATTAGGCTCCAAAAAGGGAGCGTAGAGCATAATTTAGTGCCACTGCAACTCTCAATGCCAGCGATGCTTACGGACGCGGCCAGCTTCAAAAACGTGCTCGTGCACGATATCCCCATAGGAAACAATGGGGCCGTTTGAGCTGAAAAGAAACCTAACACCTGCAAAAAAGCAGCGTTCAGCTCCTAACACAGCCCCATTGTTTCTTATGGGGAAACACTCCCTAAGTCTGCACCTAACACCCTAACATGTACCCCGAGTCTAAACACCCCTAACCTTACACTTATTAACCCCTAATCTGCCGCCCCCACTATCGCTGACACCTGCATATTATTTTTAACCCCTAATAAGCCGCTCCGTACACCGCCGTAACCTACGTTATCCCTATATACCCCTAATCTGCTGCCCCTAACATCGCCGACCCCTATATTATATTTATTAACCCCTAATCTGCCCCCCCCAATGCCGCCGCTACCTACCTACAATTATTAACCCCTAATCTGCCGACCGGACCTCACCGCTACTATAATAAATGTATTAACCCCTAAAGCTAAGTCTAACCCTAACACTAACAACCCCCTAAGTTAAATATAATTTTTATCTAGCAAAATAAAATAAATCTTATTAAATAAATTATTCCTATTAAAAGATAAATACTTACCTGTAAAATAAGCCCTAATATAGCTACAATATAAATAATAATTATATTGTAGCTATTTTAGGATTAAAATTTATTTTACAGGCAACTTTGTATTTATTTTAACCTGGTACAATAGCTATTAAATAGTTAATAACTATTTAATAGCTACCTAGTTAAAATAATTACAAAATTACCTGTAAAATAAATCCTAACCTAAGTTACAATTAAACCTAACACTACACTATCAATAAATAAATTAAATACAAATACCTACAAATAAATACAAATAAATACACTAACTAAAGTACAAAAAATAAAAAAAGAACTAAGTTACAAAAAATAAAAAAAAATATTTTACAAACATTATAAAAATTTTACAACAATTTTAAGCTAATTACACCTACTCTAAGCCCCCTAATAAAATAACAAAGCCCCCCAAAATAGAAAAATGCCCTACCCTATTCTAAAATAAAAATTGAAAAGCTCTTTTACCTTACCAGCCCTTAAAAGGGCCTATTGCGGGGCATGCCCCAAAGAATTCTGCTCTTTTGCCTGTAAAAAAAAAAACATACAATACCCCCCCTACATTACAACCCACCACCCACATACCCCTAATCTAACCCAAACCCCCTTAAATAAACCTAACACTAAGCCCCTGAAGATCTTCCTACCTTATCTTCACCACGCCAGGTATCACCGATCCGTCCAGAAGAGGGTCCTTCCTATCCAGGCGATGTCTTCATCCAATCGGGGGCTGAAGAGGTCCATCATCCGGCTGAAGTCTTCATCCAAGCAGGGGCTGAAGAGGTCCATCATCCGGCTGAAGTTTTCATCCGAGCGGGGGCTGAAGAGGTCCATCATCCAGCTGAAGTCTTCTATCAAGCGGCATCTTCAATCTTCTTTCTTCCGGCTCCATCTTCATCACGCCGACACGGAACATCCTTCCTCCACGACAAACTCCCGACGAATGAAGGTTCCTTTAAGGGACGTCATCCAAGATGGCGTCCCACGAATTCCGATTGGCTTCTATCAGCCAATAGGAATTAAGGTAGGAAAATTCTGAGATTCAAGTTCAATCCGATTGGCTGATTGGATCAGCCAATCAGATTGAGCTCGCATTCTATTGGCTCAATTCGTCGGGAGTTCGTCGTGGAGGAAGGATGTTCCGCGTCGGCAGGATGAAGATGGAGCCGGAAGAAAGAAGATTGAAGATGCCGCTTGATAGAAGACTTCAGCCGGATGATGGACCTCTTCAGCCCCCGCTTGGATGAAGACTTCAGCCGGATGATGGGCCTCTTAAGCCCACGCTTGGATGAAGACATTATCCGGATAGGAGGAAGACTTCGGACCCTGTTCTGGACGGATCGGTGATACCCGGCGTGGTGAAGATAAGGTAGGAAGATCTTCAGGGGCTTAGTGTTAGGTTTATTTAAGGGGGGTTTGGGTTAGATTAGGGGTATGTGGGTGGTGGGTTGTAATGTTGGGGGGGTATTGTATGTTTTTTTTTAAAGGCAAAAGAGCAGAATTCTTTGGGGCATGCCCCGCATAAGACCCTTTTAAGGGCTGGTAAGGTAAAAGAGCTTTTCAATTTTTATTTTAGAATAGGGTAGGGCATTTTTTTATTTTGGGGGGCTTAGAGTAGGTGTAATTAGCTTAAAATTGTTGTAATATTTTTATAATGTTTGTACAAAATTTTTTTATTTTTTGTAACTTAGTTCTTTTTTTATTTTTTGTACTTTAGTTAGTTTATTTATTTGTATTTATTTGTAGGTATTTGTATTTAATTTATTTATTGATAGTGTAGTGTTAGGTTTAATTGTAACTTAGGTTAGGATTTATTTTACAGGTAATTTTGTAATTATTTTAACTAGGTAGCTATTAAATAGTTATTAACTATTTAATATCTATTGTACCTGGTTAAAATAAATACAAAGTTGCCTGTAAAATAAATATAAACCCTAAAATAGTTACAATATAATTATTATTTATATTGTAGCTATATTAGGGTTTATTTTACAGGTAAGTATTTAGCTTTAAATAGGAATAATTTATTTAATAAGATTTATTTTATTTCGTTAGATAAAAATTATATTTAACTTAGCGGGGTGTTAGGGTTAGGGTTAGACGTAGCTTTAGGGGTTAATACATTTATTAGAGTAGCGGTGAGGTCCGGTCGGCAGATTAGGGGTTAATAATTGTAGGTAAGGTAGCAGATTAGGGGTTAATAAATATTATGTAGGTGTCGGCGGTGTTAGGGGCAGCAGATTAGGGGTACATAGGGATAATGTAGGTTGCAGTGGTGTGCGGTCGGCAGATTAGGGGTTAATAAAATTTAACAGAGTGACGGCGATGTGGGGGGGGCCTCGGTTTAGGGGTGCATAGGTAGTTTATGGGTGTTAGTGTACTTTAGAGCACAGTAGTTAAGAGCTTTATGAACCGGCGTTAGCCCATAAAGCTCTTAACTCCTGGATTTTCTTTGCGGCTGGAGTCTTGTCGTTAGATTTCTAACGCTCACTTCAGCCAAGACTCTAAATACCGGCGTTAGAAAGATCCCATTGAAAACATAGGATACGCAATTGGCGTATGGGGATCTGCGGTATGGAAAAGTCACGGCTGGAATGTGAGCGTTAGACCCTTTCCTGACTGACTCTAAATACCAGCGGGCGGCCAAAACTAGCGTTAGGACCCCTAACGCTGGTTTTGACGGCTAACGCAGAACTCTAAATCTAGGCGTATGACTTTGGTTACTGCAAAAATCACTGCAATATGTATTATTCATAATTTTTTCTTTCTTTTTACTTCATTCGTGTTTGGTACATTGCTTCCTGCCTCAGCCCTACAAGGTGGTTGGGGTCTATACAGGAAGGCATATAAAGCTTGTGCAATGCTACTCCGTGCTCACTGGCGGACAATTTGCTGCTAGCAGGAGCTGTCAATCAGATTGGGATGATTTAAATCTGCCACCTTTTAGGTTAAAGGTCAAGCTAAAAAGCAGCGGTCATAAGACGGTCCACCAAAGCAGCAATGGTAAATAGAGACCATAGAGTTAAAGGGACAATCCAATGCAAAAAATGACATTGTTAAAGCAAGTAATTTTTTTGCACCAGAATATTCCTTTAAGACATCACATCTATAATTCTTTCCAAACCTTTAAAAAGGTTATAATGTTAACATTGCAATAATTATATAACTAACTGTTTAAAATCATTTTAAATATCAAATTATTTAATATACTTTTGTAAGATCCTTATTCAGGAGATTTTGTTTTCAGTATTCATTTTGCATTAACAGCTAAATATTTGTAGTAAAACAGATTCCTTCTCTCCTTTTTAAGCTAATTAAAGATTTTTTTAAAAATGTGCTATACCTGGAGTGGTCTTAATCACAAAAGTGTTGATGTTTGTGTTTTAAACCATTGATAAAAGCTAAAGAAAGGACTTTGTTTTTACACCACTGAATAGAACTAATGTAATTGGTTTTAAATGGACACTAATGAGCTGTAACTGCAGTGAAGACTGAGCACAAAAAATCAATACATTGTTTTTAGATTTTTATAACACCCTGGTTACTGGTCATGAGATAAAAAAAAGGCAACAACCCTTTCTAATCCATTAAAGATTGCCATGAACAAAAAATTGTAGGCACTTCAAGGGATTTTTGGATTCTACTTCTATAGGCATTCTAACCCATTCTAGCCCATTAGAAGAACTCCAATTAAATTGCCTGAATTACATGTAACCTATTTCTAAGTCATTAGCATATATTTGCTTAAGAATAGCCAATCAACATCATCTAAAAATGTCATTGTTTTACCTTATATAAACCCATGTTAATGAGATGAATTGTAGTTGTTTAGTTATAATATCCACAGCACTATAAAGCCCCTGAATTCTCTAAAAGCATTTTTACCTTAAGAACAGTATGTCTCACACAGGGGTTTTCCATGCATTTAAAGGGACATCAAACAGCTCTTGCCATTTTGTAAAACAAATGTGCTTTGTCCCATGAGTGCACCTAGAGAGGCCAAAAAAGAAAATCTATAAGCTAGGTTTTTAAAATGCTGCAAAGAGCAGATGTTTGATTTGAAGCATTTGCAGGTTACAGAATTTGCTTTTTGGTGTCTAAAAGGGATAGTAAACAGTAAATACATGCTAGACATAATAAGGTTTTGAAAGCAAAGTTTAGCCTAATAATAATAAGTAGATGTATTTTTACAATTATATTAGTTGTTTAAATATTTAAAATATAAGTGTAAAGATTTAGTTTCTTTAAAGCAATGGGAGTTTTTATAAAGCAATGGGCACTTTCATGTTTGAACTAGTTTTCAATTTATCTCTGTTTATGCAAAGAAGGCTGCGTGGAAAACCTTTTAGATAAGCCTATGTCCCGGACCCGCACAGTCTTATTTGAAAAATCTCTTTTATTGCCTTGCTTTAAATCTGTCCCTAATTGTTCTAACCAGGAAAAATATATAGGGGGAAACTGAAATTAAAACATAGTGGATCCCATTAACTCATCAAAACTTTAGTGTAATTTAGAAAATCAGCAATTTTAAGCTAAGGCCTTAATCACAATATATTGGCTGTGGCTTTTTTGGCTCTTTTTTGGGCCAAAAGGGCTATTTTTCAATTTGACGTGATCACAATAGCAAATTTTTGGTTCTTTCCCACACTCGCAAACAGCTTTTCGGATCCTCAATAAAAGCCCTATTTTTCCTAGAGGGACGAAAAGTTCTGGGTGTTCACAATACTTTTCCAAGTCGCTTTTCAAACCCAAGTTTGACATTTCAAATTTGACATGTCTAGGCACTTGATAAGCCCTTGAAAAGGCATTTTGGAAAAATTTAAAACTATTTCACGGCCATTTTCAAACAGTCTATTAACTTGCTCCTGTTCAAAAAACTCTGAAATGGCCACAGGAGACATTCTAGAAGTTTTTTAATATACATGGTATCAATTCATTACAGCCCCATTTATCCCTATTGAAGAGGTTTCATAGGAACCGAATGATCAAATGGCTGTAGCGAATCATGTCCGCCCGACATCACTAAATGCCGACAGCATACGCTGTCGGCATTTAACATTGCACAAGCAGTTCTGGTGATCTGCTTGTGCAATGCTGCACCCTGCAGATTTGCGGCCAATCGGCTGCTAGCAGGGGGTGTCAATCAACCCGATCGTATTCGATCGAGCTGATTGCTGTCCGCCACCTCAGAGGCGGCAGGCGAGTTAAGGAGCAGCGGTCTTAAGATCGCTGCTTCTTAACTCCTGTTTCTGGCGAGCCTGAAGGCTTGCGTGGAAACAAGGGTATTCAGGGCCATCCGGCCCTTGATAATTCGGCCCCATATAGTACACACCTTCACATATGAATAGCTTCATGTACATATGTATATGTGTTGACTACCTAATATGATGAACAGTTAAGGGGATCTGCAGGAAAAGTCACTTTAGGACCCCAACATCTACAAAGGGCATATTTTTATTTTTCATTTTTAATATTTGATTAAAAGGCACATCTGACGTGATTATCACTAACAGTACTGGCTCTTTAACCCTCCCCCCTCTAACTAATTTCAGCCAACTTAGGTACTGGCAGCTGTCTGTAGTACCCAGTTTGCTATATTTTTTTCTTTTTTATTTAATAAAAATAACAAAAAAACATTGTTTTTCTGCAGTGTAGCTGCCCCTCCCTCATTTAACCCCCTCCCCCTCTAAGATAATTTCCCCTACCCTCCCTTCCCCCTCTCCACTCTAGGACCCCCCAACCTCAATTCCCACTCCTCCCCCCTCCTTCCTCCCACTCTTAGCATAAATTGTTTCTATAGTGTAGCGGTCCCATCGAATCCTGCCCCTCCCTCCCCCCTCCAGCAATTGGCCACCCACCTGCCTCCCTCCTAACCTTCCCACGCAACCAACAATTTGCACCACCGTTGTCCGATGCAGAGAGGGAAACAGAGTGTCCCTCTCTGCATCGGTAATTCTGCAAATCTATTTCTGCATTGCCCCACTTGTGGAGCATGCAGATATAGTGCAATCTCAACACTTTTAGCGAGATCACAGCAGAGAGAGGCCCAGGACAGCAGCATTGTACTGGTACGGTGCTGGTCATTAAGGGGTTAAACAACTTTCCACTTTAATTTTATCATCAAATATGCTTTGTTCGCTTGGTATTGTTAGTTGAAAGCTAAACCTAGGTAGGTCATATGCTAATTTCTAAGCCCCTGAAGGCCATCTCTTATCTGAATACACTTGACAGTTGTTCACTGCTTGAAGGCGTTAGTTCATGTAACCCATATAGATAACATTGTGCTTACGCCTGCGGAGTTATTAAAGAGTAAGCACATTTAGAGTATAGAATAAGCCTATTTAGCTGGAGGAAGCTGTAGCTCCTATGAGCAGTGAACAAGTGCTTGTGAGCAAGAAAAATATCTGCATAGGAGCCCAGCTGTCCTCTCTATGCTATGTCAGTCATTCTGGTGTTTTAAGCTGTTGACACATCCTGATTTTAATGAATTTGAATACATTTTGGAAGTTGTATTCATAATATCTCATTGTGGAGTGTGCTTGGGACTTCTTGTGTTCTATATTTACTTTCTGGCGTTGTAGACGAAAAATACTGTTTTTAAAAATCACAATTGCGCACACGCATTCGCCTTTAAAGCAACAATCCTTTCCGCGCTCGTAGAGCTGTAGTTAACAGTTTTCCGCAACATAAAAATATCACAAAACACAACGTACAGTTACAGTTATATTAACCCTGTCTAATAAAAATTATTTAAAAAAAATTTTGCACATAAAAGTTATAAGGGCTCAAAGATACAAGATCTCGGGTGTTAGAAAAAAAAAAAGCTGACGCAGGGATATTACATCGACATACATACACATACATAGAGAAACATGGATTTATAACTATATATAAATGTTTAACTATGGAGATAATGAAAATATTTTACATTACAATCTTATGCACATTAACCCCTTAACGACCAGCGTCGTACCCTGTGCGACACAGGTCGTTATGCCCTTAAAGGGACACTGAACCCAAAATTTTTATTTCGAGATTCAGATAGAGCATGTCATTTTAAGCAACTTTCTAATTTACTCCTATTATCAAATCTACTTCATTCTCTTGGTATCTTTATTTAAAATGCAAGAATTTAAGTTTAGATGCCGGCCCATTTTTGGTGAACAACCTGGTTTGTCCTTGCTGATTGGTGGATAAATTCATCCACCAATAAAAAAGTGCTATCCAGAGTATTGAACCAAAAAAAAAGCTTAGCTGCCTTCTTTTTCAAATAAAGATAGCAAGAGAACGAAGAAAAATTGATAATAGGAGTAAATTATAAAGTTGCTTAAAATTGCATGCTCTATCTGAATCACGAAAGAAAAAAATTGGGTTCAGTGTCCCTTTAAGTACCCTGTACGTTGCTGCAGTCCTGGGCTTCTCTCTGACGCAATCTCGCTCAAAATTGCAAGATTACACTATTTCTGCATGCCCCACGATTGTGCAGGAGTTGCCGGGAGTTGCGCTCGACTATTGAGTAAATAACCCCCCACTGAAAGCGGCAGGGAGGGGGAAGGACAGAGTGGGGAGGGGAAGAGGGGGGATCCTGGTTATATTGGTTAGTGATGGGAATAGGAGGGTGGGAAGTCGATCTGGGAAGGGGAGGGGTAGGGTATTGAGGGGGGGCAGCTACACTGCCTTATTTTATAGCAAACTGGGTACTGGCAGACAGCTGCCAGTACCTAAGATGGCGGCAATTAGGTAGAGGGGGGAGGGTTAGAGAGCTTTTTTGGGGGATCAGGGAGGTTGGGGGTTAGGGGGGAACCTACACTGCAGCAAATATATATTTTTTAAAAATTATAATTTTAAAAAAAAAGGCTTTTATTTTCATACTGGCAGACTTTCTGCCAGTACTTAAGATGGTGACAATTGTAAGGTGGGGGAGAGCTGTTTGTGTCAGGTGGGAGGCTAATCTCTACACTAAAGCTAAAATTAACCTTACAATCTACCTAATTAACCCCTTCACTGCTGGGCATAATACAAGTGTGGTGTGCAGTGGCATTTAGTGGCCTTATAATTACCAAAAAGCAATGCCAAAGCCATATATGTCTGCTATTTCTGAACAAAGGAGATCCCAGAAAAGCATTTACAACCATTTGTGCCATGATTGCACAAGCTGTTTGTAAATAATTTCAGTGAGAAACCTAAAATTGTGAAAAAGTTAACAATTTTTTTTTTATTTGATCTCATTTGGCGGTAAAATGGTGGCATGAAATATACCAAAATGGGCCTAGATCAATACTTTGGGTTGTCTACTAAAATAAAATATATGGTTTTGATAGGTAAATATAAAAACAAGGCTCTTTTTCTGTTTAAATGTAGTGATGGCAAAAATGCTAAAAATGCTGTCTAAAATGCCCGGTCCTTAAGGGGTTAAACAATATCTCAGAGGGATTTTTAAATGATATTCGCATATAGATCTCGAGATATCTAGACATATATATATATATATATTCATATACATATTTCCCTATAAATAGATATATCAGCCCAAAAATCCTCACATATATAGAGAAATATTTATTTATAAATAAATAGAACATATTCCATTACGAAAACATTTTCACAATATGAAATATTTGCATATTCATGTACACTTTTCAAGGCGAATACGTCAAGGGCTTTGCGCAACATAGGTTTTTTGTGTGTTTTTTTTTCTATTTGTCTTCTTAATTTACTTCTATAGGGAATACCTGAACATGCACATAAGTTATTTTGCAACTTGAAATAGCTCTGCGACCCCAAATGCGAAAAAGCCATAACGCATGCGGTGTTTTCGCATGATTTGCCGTGAGACTTGAAATCTTGTCTTTTATGTTTTTTTATTAAACACGATTTTTGGTGAACAATTTAGTTACAAATTTTGATGCACCTTAACAATATATATTTTTTTACTGCATATTTTTGTGTGAATAATTAAATTATTTTTATGCAAGATTTTAAAATTATGAACCTTATTGTGTACTTTTGTAATGCATGCATCTCCTCCCCATACAAAAATGCAGTATACTCCCTATAGAGAGACAACCTGATTTCAGGGCTTCATATCATTCCACCAGGGAAATAAATGGGCTGACGAACATTTTTATAGAATCTCACCAGCCTAGGGATCTTTTTAGAATCGGGGCCTGAGTGAAACAGAGGGCCCAATGATCTAAAGGTCGCCAGTCCTTCTATTTCTCTAATGGAATTATCTAAAGCCACTTTTTACCCTGAAAAATGTATATTGTATTTTCGTATGAAAAATGCTCAATAAAATTCATATTTTAAACATCATTCAAAACGAATTATTTAACAATTAACACAAAAATAAGCAAGGAAAATTGTATTGTTAAGGTGCATCAACAATCGTAACAAAATTCTTCATTAAAAATCGTATTTTACCAAAAATGTAAAATTTGTATCCAAATTACACAGAAATAAACCGTATTGGATGTGCACAGTGTAAATTGTAATGTTAGTACACTGAATGCGCAAAAACACAGAAATTTATACTTATAAATACAATAAACAAAGTGTAATTTTTTTTGTAAAATGGGCTTAACATAGGCAGTCCATGGGCGTATTTGACATTGTCTCTCTAATCCCAACGTAATTCTTTAAAGATTTTGCCACTACAGATCTCACATTTTTTTGGCGAGCTTTTCTCAAAACACTCAAAATGCTTATACACCTAATAGAAACATGTGCATAAGAAAATATAGGCAAATGTAAGATGCTATACACAGAAAGCTGCGCAATGTGATTTATAGTGGCTGCAGGATTTAGTTTTTTAAAACTGCGCCCCCTGCTAACTTTGCTCCATAGTGTCACTAGCCACTTGCAGAGACTGCCCCTTTTTTACAATCATTCCACTATAGCAGCCCCTGCGAGGGTTGACGAGAAAAAATTACGTCTGATCTGGCGAGAAATATCACGTCTGATCTGGCGAAGGTTATATCATCCAGCTCAAATTTTCAGAACACAAAGCGAAAAGACGGAGGAGTGGATTAGATGAGTTTATGTGAGGAGAGAGAGTAACGTAGAGTAGAGAGGGGAAGGAGCAAAAACACTAGGGGGAGGGAGATTAAATTAAAAAAAAGACACACAAAAATGTAAAATAGAAAACTACATTTATTTAAAATGTCTCTCTAGGGCTCATTGTTATTCTCAGATCTTGTCCTGTTTTCCTATTGCTTTCATGGCTTCCACGTCAGTTTTGTTCAGATATTTTATCTAATGTTTTATCTAATGTTCACATTTTAATCTTTATTTAACTTTTTTTTTCTTTACTTTTGTGTATTTAAAAGAGGACAAAAATAGAACACTTTTATCCCTCTGTCACAATAAACCAGCCTCTCTAACAAACTGGGCCTCTCAAATTCTCCACAACAAGCAAAATTCACAGGCATTGCCAGATTTATCTTTGAAAAGACTGACTTCTCTTTTTTAATTGATCCTTTTCATAGTATCCTGACAAACACAATAGGTGGCAGTCAGAGGTGCAATTAACCAATTTTTTAGATTTAGTGACATTGATGCATTAAACAAAATTTGTAAGTGTTTAAATAAATTATTGAAATTAAATTGTACTCTAAATATATGTATGGCCACACACAATTTGTTAAAAGCACTTGTTTTATATATATATATATATTTTTATTTTTTTATTTATATGGGCCTAGATTTGGAGTTTTGTCGGTAACGACCCACGTAGCTAACGCCGGCTTTTTTCTGGCCGAACCATAAAAATAAGTCTGGTATTGAGAGTCCACATAAAGGCTGCGTTAGGCTCCAAAAAAGGAGCGTAGAGCATTTTTAACGCAGCTTCAACGCTCGATACCAGAGTTGCTTACGCAAGCGGCCAGCCTCAAAAACGTGCTCGTGCACGATTCTCCCATAGAAAACAATGGGGCTGTTTGAGCTGAAAAAAACCTAACACCTGCAAAAAAGCCGCGTTCAGCTCCTAACGCAGCCCCATTGTTTGCTATGGGGAAACACTTCCTACGTCTGCACCTAACACTCTAACATGTACCCTGAGTCTAAACACTCCTAACCTTACACTTATTAACCCCTATTCTGCCGCCCCCGCTATCGCTTACCCCTGCATATTATTATTAACCCCTAATCTACCGCTCCGGACACCGTCGCTACTTACATTATCCCTAGGTACCGCTAATCTGCTGCCCTAACATCGCCGACCCCTATATTATATTTATTAACCCCTAATCTGCCCCCCACAACGTCGCCTCCACCTGCCTACACTTATTAACCCCTAATCTGCCGAGCGGACCTGAGCGCTACTATAATAAAGTTATTAACCCCTAATCCGCCTCACTAACCCTATAATAAATAGTATTAACCCCTAATCTGCCCTCCCTAACATCGCCGACACCTAACTTCAATTATTAACCCCTAATCTGCCGACCGGAGCTCACCGCTATTCTAATAAATGTATTAACCCCTAAAGCTAAGTCTAACCCTAACACTAACACCCCCCTAACTTAAATATAATTTACATCTAACGAAATTAATTAACTCTTATTAAATAAATTATTCCTATTTAAAGCTAAATACTTACCTGTAAAATAAATCTTAATATAGCTACAATATAAATTATAATTACATTGTAGCTATTTTAGGATTAATATTTATTTTACAGGCAACTTTGTAATTATTTTAACCAGGTACAATAGCTATTAAATAGTTAAGAACTATTTAATAGTTACCTAGTTAAAATAATTACAAAATTACCTGTCAAATAAATCCTAACCTAAGTTACAATTAAACCTAACACTATACTATCATTAAATTAAATAAATAAAATACCTACAATTAAACCTAACACTACACTATCAATACATTAATTAAATACAATATCTACAAATAACTACAATGAAATAAACTAACTAAAGTACAAAAAATAAAAAAGAACTAAGTTACAAAAAATAAAAAAATATCTACAAACATAAGAAAAATATTACAACAATTTTAAACTAATTACACCTACTCTAAGCCCCCTAATAAAACAACAAAGCCCCCCAAAATAAAAAATGCCCTACCCTATTCTAAATTACAAAAGTTCAAAGCTCTTTTACCTTACCAGCCCTGAACAGGGCCCTTTGCGGGGCATGCCCCAAGAAGTTCAGCTCTTTTGCCTGTAAAAAAAACATACAATACCCCCCCCAACATTACAACCCACCACCCACATACCCCTAATCTAACCCAAACCCCCCTTAAATAAACCTAACACTAAGCCCCTGAAGATCTTCCTACCTTATCTTCACCATACCAGGTTCACCGATCCGTCCTGAAGAGCTCCTCTGATGTCCTGATCCAAGCCCAAGCGGGGGGCTGAAGATGTCCATGATCCGGTAGAAGTCTTCATCCAAGCGGGGCAGAAGAGGTCTTCCATCCGATTGAAGTCTTCATCCAGGCGGCATCTTCTATCGACATCCATCTGGAATGGAGCGGCAGCATCCTGAAGACCTCCGACGCGGAACATCCATCCTGGCCGACGACTGAACGACGAATGACGGTTCCTTTAAATGACGTCATCCAAGATGGCGTCCCTCGAATTCCGATTGGCTGATAGGATTCTATCAGCCAATCGGAATTAAGGTAGGAATATTCTGATTGGCTGATGGAATCAGCCAATCAGAATCAAGTTCAATCCGATTGGCTGATCCAATCAGCCAATCAGATTGAGCTCGTATTCTATTGGCTGTTCCGATCAGCCAATAGAATGCGAGCTAAATCTGATTGGCTGATTCCATCAGCCAATCAGAATATTCCTACCTTAATTCGAGGGACGCCATCTTGGATGACGTCATTTAAAGGAACCGTCATTCGTCGTTCAGTCGTCGGCCAGGATGGATGTTCCGCGTCGGAGGTCTTCAGGATGCTGCCGCTCTGTTCCAGATGGATGTCGATAGAAGATGCCGTCTGGATGAAGACTTCAATCGGATGGAAGACCTCTTCTGCCCCGCTTGGTGAAGACAAGGTAGGAAGATCTTCAGGGGCTTAGTGTTAGGTTTATTTAAGGGGGGTTTGGGTTAGATTAGGGGTATGTGGGTGGTGGGTTGTAATGTTGGGGGGGGTATTGTATGTTTTTTTTACAGGCAAAAGAGCTGAACTTCTTGGGGCATGCCCCGCAAAGGGCCCTGTTCAGGGCTGGTAAGGTAAAAGAGCTTTTAACTTTAGTAATTTAGAATAGGGTAGGGCATTTTTTATTTTGGGGGGCTTTGTTGTTTTATTAGGGGGCTTAGAGTAGGTGTAATTAGTTTAAAATTGTTGTAATATTTTTCTTATGTTTGTAGATATTTTTTTATTTTTTGTAACTTAGTTCTTTTTTATTTTTTGTACTTTAGTTAGTTTATTTCATTGTAG